>NC_053492.1:463283430-463583430 GCF_905171775.1 Rana temporaria | reverse complement strand
CGCCTAATTCAAATGAGGATGAGGGGGGCATGTTTTATGTAAATGATTGGTGACCCGACGTGATTGACATTTTTTACGAACGGCGCATGCGCCGTCTGTGTATATATCCCAGTGTGCATTGCTCCAAAGTACGCCGCAAGGACGTATTGGTTTCGACGTTCGACGTAAATTACGTCCAGCCCCATTCACGGACGACTTACGCAAACCACGTAAAATTTTCAAAAACAACGGCCATACTTAACATTAACTAGGCCAGCTATTTGTTCGACTAACTTTATGCCGTACGTAAACGACGTAAAAAATGCGCCGGGCGCACGTACGTTTCTTGAAATTGGCGTATCTAGTTATTTGCATATTCTACACCGAACTCAACGGAAGCGCCAGCGTAAATATTGCACCCTAAGATACGATGGCGTAGGAGACTTACGCCGCTCGTATCTTAGCCTAATTTAGGCGTATCTGGTTTCCAGAATACGCTTAAATTTGCGACGGCGTAGATTCAGAGTTACGACGGCGTATCTACTGATACACCGGCGTAACCCTACATGAATCTAGCTAATAGTTTTTATTCCATTTTTAAGCATAACCAAATTCTGTAAATATTCGGAGTAGTGAGCATGTGACACAAAGGTGGTTTATCCTTTTATATTCTTTTATTTTTTAAGCCATCATTTTTACTGCAATATCCAGTGGATGGGAAACCCCCTCCGTATATAGGTGGGAACATAAAGTGTCATTTTAAATTTACCTACCAGGGTGAGTTTTCAACAAACAAAGACATTTATAAACAATAAAAATCATTTATCGTGTATATATACATTAAAGCAATTTACGTCATTAAAACATATGATCAGCCGGATTTAATATAAGATAAATTACAACAGTCTACAGTCTAATGCCCTGTACACACGATCGATGATAACGGTCTGATGGATTTTTCCATCAGTTATCCGATGAAGCTGACTGATGGTCAGTCGTGCCTACACACCATCGGTTAAAAAAACGATCGTGTCAGAACGCGGTCACGTAAACCATGTACGACGGCAGTATAAAGGTGAAGTTCAAATCCAATGGCGCCACCCTTGGGGCTGCTTTAGCTGATTTCGTGTTAGTAAAAGACGACTGTCTGTTACAGCGTGATGAATGTGCTATCTCCATAACGAACGCTAGTTTTACCAGAATGAGCGCTCCGGTCCCCTAATTTAGTCTGAGCATGTGTGGATTTTTAACAGATGGACATGCCTACAGGCGATCGTTTGTTTTCTATCGGTTAGGTATCCATCGGTTAATTTTAAAACCACTTTCAAATTTTTTAACCGATGGATAAATAACCAATGGGGCCTACACATGATCGGTTTGGTCTGATGAAAACGGTCCATCAGATCGTTCTCATCGGATTGACCGATCGTGTGTACGCGGCATTATAGATTTCCATAGTTCTCAAAGTTGATGCATTTCACAATAAGTGGTTGCTTCTTCATGATAGGCACTGATCTATGGGCCTGTTCACATCATCCAATCTGAAAATAATTATATATATATATATATATATTAGAGCTGCACGATTCTGGCCAAAATCAGAATCACAATTTTTTTGCTTAGAATAAAGATCACGATTCTTGCTGTGTAAAATCTTTCACATTATCCCCTAAAAAATTGGGCTAAGTTTACTGGTTAGTTTTGTGTGTGTGTGTGTGTTTGGGGGTTCTAAGTAATTTTCTAGCAAAAAAAATATATTTTAACTTAAAACAATAAGAGCCGGTTCACACTGGGGCGACTTGCGATCCGACTTCATGTCGCCTCAAGTCGTCCCAAGTCGCGCTGTAGAGAAAAACAATGTAAGTGAATGGGAGCGGTGTTAATACACACGACTCAAGGCGATCCGACTTCAGAAAAGGTTCCTGTACTACTTCAATCCAAATTGTAGGCGATTTGTACCCATTGATTTCAATGGAAGTCGCCTCAGAAGTCGGATCACTGTCTTAACTGAAGCGACTTTCCAGGAAGATAACATACATTTCTCAGGCAAACCCCTCCCTTCCCCTCCCTCTCCCAGAGCTGATTGTTGTTTTATTGGCCACTGGAAAGTCTCCTGTCCTGGAGACGACTTCAAGTTGTGTTGTAAATCGCCCCAGATCGCCCTGTGGTTCATGTTCAAGTCGGAGTCGCCTCTGAAAGTCGCGCTGGAAGTCGTGTCGCCCTAGTGTGAACCAACTCTAAATGTCAGAAAAAGTGGTTAAACTTTCCTAATTTACATACAGAAGTCTATTCCTTTGATGTAAAAGACAAATTGTTACAATATTTAGACTTACCGTATTTATCGCGGTATAACGCGCTCCCGCGTATACCGCGCACCCCTAAAGTGGCCCCCAATCCTGTGGAATTTTTTTTTTTTTCGTTTTTTTGTACTTACAGTTTTAGTGTCTTGCGCGGCGTCCATCGGCGGCCTCGTCGGGTCCGGCGTCCTTCTGCGGCTTCGGGTGTCCTCTTCGGCGGGTCGGGGGTCCTCTTCGGCGGGTCGGGGGTCCTTTTCGGCGGGTCCGGCGTCCTTCTGCGGCGTCCTCGCGTCCTCCCCGCTCGTTTCCCGCCTCGAGTTTGAATACTGCGCCGGCATATACCGAGCGCAGTACACTCGTGAATCTTCGGGCAGGCTCGGCAACTGTCGCGCTGACGTCCTGTACGCTCAGGACGTCAGTGCGAGAGGCGCCGAGACTGCCCGAAGATTCACGAGTGTACTGTGCTCGGTATATGCCGGCGCAGTATTCAAACTCGTGGCGGGAAAGCGGGTATCGGCGTATATCGCGCACCCACAATTTTGCCCTGATTTTCAGGGCAAAATAGTGCGCGGTATACGCCGATAAATACGGTAAGTTCCACTGATAAAGAATGTTATAAAACTTGGCAGACTGCCCGGATTCTTTTGAGGCTGAGAGCAGAGAGAATTCTCTGCATACAAAAGATCGGGAAATACTTTGTCAAGATCGCAAAGGGGAAAACAACGCAATAACTATTGTTGACGATTAATCCTGCAGCTCTAATATTTATATATATAAAACGTACCCAGGAATACATCTGGAACCCCTTCTATCCTCACCCCAGCACGTCACTAAGAGATTTTAAGCTGCATTATTTCCTCCCATATATGAACAGGCACAGTCCAGCACAGAAACATCCTCCAAACAATTTATTTTTTATTTTTACTTATTTATTTATTCCTGCAGTGTATAGTACAGGATATACTTCTAAAGCCCTACTTGCATCAAGGGCACGATATGATCATCGCCAGATTTATAAGGGTCAACTGCCCTGGGCTCCCTGACAGAAGAGGCCCCCCTCTAAATAAAACATGTATAACAATATAAAATGATGGAAAATAATAAAAAAAATAATTATAATAAAATAATATAACACTGTATATTATAATAATAAATACTTTCTCTTTTATTAAATGTATCTTGGAAAGTATTATTTTTCCGGCCATCATCTCTGATATATTGTAACATTTTGAAAAGCAAATGTTGGCAGCTCAAGCGAACCACAAATAGAGCGCTATGATTGTGCGTATTGTGTGTGTGCATACATGACCTCAGAGTAGTGATGTGTCATGAATTTTAAAAATGTGTGACTGTCGTTGAAAATGTAAACCAACTTTGTTTGGAGAAAAATAAATTTGTGTACTAGGGGCCCCCAAAATCTGAAGTGCCCTAGGTCTAAATCTGGGTATGACACAAAAACATGATGGAAAGCAAATGTATGTGTAACAAATTTCTCATAAATCAAAAGACCCCTTTCACACTGGGGCGCTATAACGCTAAAAATAGCGCCTACAGCGCCCTGAAAAAGCTGCTGTTGTCTCTCCAGTGTGAAAGCCCCGAGTGCTTTCACACTGGAGCGGTTTGCTAGCAGGACGGTAAAAAAAGTCCTCCTAGCAGCATCTTTGGAGCGGTGAAGGAGCGGTGTGTTTACCACTCCTCCACCGCTCCTGCCCATTGAAATGAATGGACACCGCGGCTATACCGCCGGCAAAGCGCCTTTGCAGGAGTGCTTTGCGGGTGGTTTTAACTATTTTTCCACCGGTAGTGGGGGTTAAAAGCGCCCCGCTAGCGTCTGAAAACCTCAGCCAAAATAGCAGTAAAGCACCGTTAAACAAAGTGGTGCTTTACCGCCGACACACCCACCGCCCCAGTGTGAAAGGGGCCTAAGGGATGGCTGATTGCTAAGGTTAGATAATTTTTTATTTGTAATTTTTTATTTATTTTTCCCCCAAGAAATTTGGTTAAAATTTGTAAGGAAAACAAATATCCCTGTTAGAGTCGGTTCACACTAGGGCGACACGACTTCCAGCGCGACTTTCAGAGGCGACTCCGACGCGACTTGAGCATGAACCACAGGGCGATCTGGGGTGATTTACAACACGGCTTGAAGTCGTCTCCAGGACAGGAGACTTTCCAGTGGCCAATCAAACAACAATCAGCTCTAGGGGAGGGAGGGGGAGGGAGAGGTTTGCCTGAGAAATGTATGTTATCTTCCTGGAAAGTCGCTTCAGTTAAGACAGTGATCAGACTTGGAGGCGACTTCCATTGAAATCAATGGGTACAAATCGCCTACAAGTCGGATTGAAGTAGTACAGGAACCTTTTCTGAAGTCGGAGCGACTCGAGTTGTGTGTATTAAAACCGCTCCCATTCACTTGCATTGTTTTTCTCGACAGCGCAACTTGGGACGACTTGAGGCGACTTCAAGTCGGATCCCAAGTCGCCCCAGTGTGAACCGGCTCTAAGGTCTCAGTTAGAAAGACTGTATAGAAAAGACAAATACAGAAGTACCTAACATTTATCCAAGTATGCAGGATGAGCTCCGTAATAGAAACGTTCACATTTTACTACTGACATATTGTATATGTAAAGAGATCATAACCATTATATTTTCCAGTCAAAACAAACTGGGGATATTGAAACAGCGTGAGTTGGCTAATTAAGGATTAATCCTGTAGAGTAATGGTCTTCAAACTGCAGCCTTTGGGGCATTATTCCATCCACTGACGCCAACAGTGGGGCATCATTTATCTTGCTGACACCAACAGTGGAGCAAATTTTCCCCTTTCCCCTTCCCTTCTATACACTATCAATGGTGCACAATTTCTTCCATAGGGACCAATGATTAGGCACGATTTCCTTCCATTGAAACCAACCGTAGGCCACTAGTCCTCCCACTGATACACAGAAAAGAGTTGAAGCTTGCACCAGCCTCACTGTAGGACCATCAAACTGAAAAGTACATATGGGAAACTTTAGGAGGAATAATTTCAAACAAGTGACTGTAATAAGTCCATATAGTCCATAAAAAAGCACCTTGAAGGCAGCCCAGTGAAGATAAGAAGCAACTCTTGGGATAGCTGAGGAAAAAGCACAGAGGCGCCACTGTAAGTGCAGTATAGAAAATGAATTTAATAAGCAAACTGAGCATACATACTCACAAGAGTAGGATAAAAATAGGCATGTCAGATATTAATTGTCAAAAACGTCTGGAAAGGGAGTACATCCGTTGGCTACAGGCTGGTGAAGTGGAGCGGGTTGCTCTGGTGTTCACCGACGCTTCCTGGACCTTGAGCATACAGGGAGCCGGGTGGATGACGACACTTCTGGGTTAGCAGTGGGCCGAGTGGATGACGACACTTCCGGGTTAGCAGTGGACCAATAGGCGACACAATTTTTGCGTAGCATGCACTCCTTCTTTAGGCCTTCCTCCCACTAATACCATCAAAAGGGCCCATGGTTTGGCTGTGTGCCACTCAGGCTTGACTTCTGTGGGGCGTAGTATGGATGATTCCGCGTCCAATGCAGGAGTATAAGCGAGGGATAGAGCTCGTCCCTGCTCCTGTAAACACTAGAAGGAAGAGAGAAAAAATTCCTGGTGCCACATCCATGGAGTCCTATAGTGGTAATTGAAGAGACAACCTCAGCCTGGGCTCCCGCAAGGCCAGGCCATCCCCCCCCCCCCCCGAGGCTTAGTCATAGGGATTATCAAAAGGCCACAGTTCCTCCCACTGGCATCGATGGGGCACAATTCCTTCCATTGACATCAATGTTGGGTCACTATTCCTCCACTGACACCAAAAATAGGGCATTGTTTACTCCCACTGTACGCCAGGATATTTTCTACTCCCACTGGACCTTGTCCGGCCCCCTTAAAGGCTGAAGGACAGTAAAGCGGCCCTTTGTTTAGAAATTTTGGAGACCCCTGATGTAGGGTAAAGGATTGGTCAAATATATTATAACCATATACTATAACTTTTATTTTTTTATTTGTATTATTATCACCCTTTTTAAGTATACTTTTTTATACATGTAAGTCAGGCAGAGAGCAAGCATACTTTTTAATTTTTTTTGCCGTGCCATAAATTTAAAAGTCTTCTTAGCGCATAAAAGCAGGAGCTCCAGTGTTGATGTCGTTTCCATCTCAGCAACACAAACAAGTGACGTGAAACGGTTCATTATAGATGTCTAATTTTATCAAAAGCGTAATAGAGTAAATGCCAATCGCGTAGGTACGCCAAAACATAAAACATTGCATGATAAATATTAATGAGAGGAAAGGAATTCCCCGGTGACTCATATAATGAATGCTGTTATAATTAGTAGACATTTCAAACTGCTGTAGAAGGTTTGTATGTGAAATGTAGGTGACACATTGGGATGGAGATTACATTACAGTCCTTGGTTTACATGCTTTGGTTTTGATGTTGGTAAAGTGAAAGTTTGTAAGCGTAAGAGAACAAGAGATTTTAATTAATTTCAGACCATGTGTAATGTTTTGTAGCACTGGCCATAGATATTAGATGATGAGCCAACTTCTGAATGAACATGCATGCATGAAGGCCCTGGTGTACATGTTTATAAAGTGGTTGGGGCTTTTTGAAGACACTTCTAATGCTGGCCTTATTCCAGGGGTAATAAACAGTGGTGGCCCGTGGTGCAGGGGCACTGCCCCCCTAATCCTTGCATCTGGCCCCCTAATTTACATGTGGGGCGCCTGACGCATGGATTCAAATTTTTATTTTTTTATTTTTTTAGAAGCACTTGATTGAAGCCGGTGGATCTAATAGGCTTCAAACAAGGGTGAGCTGGAGGTGCCGAGAACTGTGCCCCAAGCACACCCACTTGTGTGACAATAGCGATTGAATATTCGCTATTGTCTTCCTGATTCTCCTCCCGGCCAATCAGGAAGCGGGTCCTGAGACCCGTCACCCGATTGGCCAAAAGGAGAGGCAATCCTATTGGCCGCCTAGGAGGATGCGGGAGGAGACGCAGGGGAAGCCGTGAAGCTGAGGAAGTAGGAGATGCTGGCCACCGCCCGGGGAAGGAGAAATCCTGTGACCTAGTTGGGGTAAGTGTGGGGTCCGATCGACCGACCAGGGGGGTGCGCGATACCCAGACAGATTGCCCCCTCCCCCCCAAAATATACCACCGGCCGCCTCTGGTAATAAAAAGTGAGTGGTTAGGAATAGGAATTAGTTGAATGTACCTGGTTTCAGTTCGCAGGAAGTTCACCAAGTTGTGCTGAACTTCTGAGCGGTAAAACGGAAATAAACAGTCTCAATCAACAGAAACTATTTGTAATCTTTATGCTGCAGCTAGATAGTGTAACACAGTGGTTCTCAACCTCAGTCCTCAAGGACCCCCAACGGGCCATGTTTTCAGATTTTCCTTTACTTTGCACAGCTGTTTTAAATCAATATCACTGACATGGCATTGATAAGAGCTATTTTATCTAAGGGAAGTTCCTAAAACATGGCCTGTTGGGGGAACTTGATGTCAGAAAACATGAATCAGACCGAGACAGAAGTACAGTTAAATCACACTTGTTTAATAATAAAAGTAAATAGAACAAATGTAGTAAAAAAATAACCAAAGTTTGGTAACCGAAACGGATAGTCAAACAAGCCAGAATGTCAGGAAGCCAGGTATCAGCATAGTGGAACAGCAAGCAGGATCTGGAGCCAAGAGGGAATATCAGCCAAGCAAAGTCTTTAACAGGAATGTGGGAGATGGTCTCTGTGATGTTGACCAAGGCGAAGGCAGAGATCATCTGGGATGGACGGCTTAAGTAGGCAGGACTGACGAGCCGTATATCACCAACAGGTGAGTCACTGTGGAGACCTAGGAGCTGGCAATTAGCCAGCAAACTTTCTAAGCAAAGGACCAGTTTACTGTTTTCCAGGCTTTAGGAGGGCCGGTTTATGTCTCAGACTTGGTGTTAATTACATAACACCTGCAGTAGGAGGTATTTGTAGTAGTTGGAAGAATAATCCCCATTGTTGGTATCTCTGGAAGGAATAATGCCCCATAATTGGTGTCAGTGGGAAGAATAGTGCCCCATCATTGGTGTCAGTGGATGGAATAGTACCCCCTCATTGGTGTCAGGGGGGAGAAGAGTGCCCAATTGTTGGTGTCAGTAGGAGGAATAGTGTCCCATCATTGGCATCAGGGAAAATTCGTGCCCCATCATTGGTGTCAGTCGGAGGAATAGTGCTGTGTTGTTGGTGAAAGTGGGAGAAATAGTGCCCCATTATTGGTAGCAGTGGAAAGACTAGTGTCTCATCAATTGTATTAGTCCCCATTATTCTTCCCCTGTTAGTGGGGAGAAAAGCGCCTTATTGTTGGTGTCAGTGGGAGGAATAGTGCTGTGTATCACTGTGAGCTTTTGTAGGGTTGGATATTGTGCTGGACTGACTCAATTGGTTGTGGGTCAATGGCTGGGTGGTGTTGGGGGCAGATAGGAAGAGTAATCTACCAATGCTTTCTGCCTCACTACACCAGACAAAGGTAGTTAGCCCTTTATTGAGGGCCTGGGCCTTTGGGTACAGCCTTAAGGTTGTTTCCACATGTACAAGTAGAGGCAGAATAGGAAGGAGCTCCCAATCTCCATTAGAATTCAAGTCAAAAGGTCAATTTAAGATTGTTTATTAAAGGTAGCAACAAATGATCAAGCCAGTGCGTTTCGGGGGGGAAAGACTCCTCCTACCTCGGGGCTGCTGCTGTCTGCTGATGGTGAACAGGGAAAATCCCAAATGGTTGTGTCTGTGACACCAAAACAGGAATGCTCTGTGTTTGCATTGACCAAGTGTATCACTGGGAGGAATAGTGTCCATAAGGGCCAGATAAAGTCAAGCAAAAGGGCCACAGTTTAGAGACCACTGATCTAAGGGTTTAGACAGGATGCTGTCCAGCATCTCTGGTGGCTCAGCAAGAAGAGCTACTACCAGACACAGCAGAGGTCATGGGTCCTGATCCTGGTCCTGACAAGCCCTTATCCTTGCTAAGAATGTTTTGGATCCTAAGGCCTCGTACACACGACCGAGTTTCTCGGCAAAAACCAGCAAGAAACTTGCTGGGAGATATTTTTTTGTCGAGGAAACCGGTCGTGTGTACATTTTCGTCAAGGAAACTGTCGAAACTCGACGAGCCAAAAAGAAAGCATGTTCTCTATTTCCTTGACGGGAATGGAGAAAATTGGCTTGTCGAGTTTCTCGACGGCTTCACAAGGAACTCGATGAGCAAAACGATGTGTTTCGCCCATCGAGTTTCTCGGTCGTGTGTACGAGGCTTCAGGAGAACTCAACACAGAAAAGAAAATCAGCATACCCCCCAAACCAATGACAGACCATTCGGTCCCACTCCCCTGTTTTCCATGTTGGCTTTTATTTTGTATATGTAAAACTTTAATAAATAAAGATTGTTGGAAAAAACAGGAAAGCTAAGGAGACAAAAAGCTAAACAGCTTGTGTCACGGTGTATTTTTGCTTCCATCACATTATGATCCTGACATCCTTGCATGCTGTATCATGCCCTAATGAGGTGTGTTATTACATGTGTTTTCACATTTATTTGCAAATGTTAAAAAACATTTATAAAGCGTGTTGATGGGCATGTTTATGCACTTGTATTACAGCTTTTCATTCAGCATTGTGTAGATTGGAGAAGAACCTCCAAGAATGGAAATACCCATTGCAAAGATGTGCTAAAAAACAAAAAAAAAAAAACAACCAAATTTGTAATTCCATAAATGACCACATCCACCAAAGCCTCCAGGAAAAATGTTCTGCCATTAAAGTGGAGGTTCACCCGGAAATGTAAATTTTTAACATTAGATTGAGGCTCATTTTGTCTAGGGGAATCAGCTAGTTTTTTTAAAATCAAAGCTGTACTTACCGTTTTAGAGAGAGATCTTCTCCGCCGCTTCCGGGTATGGGCTGCGGGACTGGGCATTCCTATTTGATTGACAGTCTTCCGACAGGCTTCCGACGGTCGCATCGAAAGTAGCCGAACGTCAGTGCGCAGGCGCCGTATAGAGCCGCACCGACGTTCGGCTTCTTTCGGCTACTCGTGACGCGATGTATGCGACCGTCGGAAGCCTTTCGGAAGACTGTCAATCAAATAGAAACGCCCAGTCCCGTAGACCATACCCGGAAGCGGCGGAGAAGATCGCTCTCTAAAACGGTAAGTACTGCTTCGTTTTTAAAAAAACTACCCGATTCCCCTAGACAAAATGAGCCTCAATCTAATGTTAAAAAATTTTTTTAGGGTGAACTCCCGCTTTAAGTATGAATTGGAATTGTCTGATATTTATGGATAGAAATTTCTATAAAAACTTCCTGTTTTGTATCAACTTAAAGTGAATAAAAAGAGATGTAGAAAGAGAAATGGAGAGGCTATGTTTGGACTTTGATGGTACTGTATATTAACTGGTATTAAACAGTCAAGATTTAAAAAAAAAGCCAAAAAGCAGGGGTCGTCTTATACGCCGGGTCAGCTGCTCGGATGCCTGCTGGATGTGCGGTAATACTGTATGTAGCTTTGGCTACATACAGTATATACCGCTTAGCCAATCCCGTTGAGCGACGTATTCAAATGAATACAGAGCCTGCTCGATTGGAGCAACAACCTCTGCCAATCCGTGCAGGCTACATACAATAGCCTGCTCGGATTGGCTTTGAGAGTCAGAGAGGCGTGGGCTGATGATGTTACAGCCTCTGCCAATCCAAACAGGCTTTGTATTCATTAATAGAATACATCGCTTGCCGTGATTGGCTCCAGCTCCAGCAAGAAGGAAGAAGAATATGGCTCCAGAAGGAAGAAATGTGATGCGTCGGAACCCTCGGAAGGGGGGTCGTCTTATACAGTGAGTACAGGCAAAAAATCGTAAACATTTTTAAAATTAGGGGGTCGCCTTATACGCCCGATCACCTTATACACCGGCAAATACGGTAATTACAAAAATTGTATTACAATAGTATATATAATAATCACATATTTACAGAATAAGAATGAATCATGACAATCGAAGAATTTTTTATTACATCCTATCATAACAAATAGAACATAAATACCATCCATATATTGTAATTGCTCTACATGTTTCGCGGATTTATATTAGCCGCTTCTTCAGGAGCTTTCTATGATCAGATGGCATAAAGAAAAGATTGTCATGTAACTAAAAAATAGATAGAAAAAACATATATATGTTATTAAAAAAAAGTACATTTTGTGAATACACATAATCATAAGTTTATATAAACAAAAGAACATCCGTTGCAAAAACACCCATTTTTCATTCGTATGTCTTACCAAAGGGGGCGCCGAACCGGGGACCCGGAAAGGAGGTGACCCACCCCGGAATTTTGTATTCACAAAATGTTCCTTTTGAAAAACATATATATGTTTTTTCTATCCATTTTTTAGTTACATGACAATCTTTTTTCTTTATGCCATCTGATCATAGAAAGCTCCTGAAGAAGCTGCTAATATAAACCTGTGAAACATGTAGAGCAATTACAATATATGAATGGTATTTATGTTCTATTTGTTATGATAGGATGTAAAAAAAAAATATCTTCTTTGATTGTCATGATTCATTCTTATTCTGTGAATATGTGATTATTATATATACTTTTGTAATACATTTTTTTGTAATTATCTTAATCTTGACTGTTTAACCACCTAAGCCCCGAACCATTATGCAGCTTAAAGACCTGGGCACTTTTTGCGATTCGGCACTGTGTCGCTTTAACTGACAATTGCGCAGTCGTGCGACGTGGCTCCCAAAAAAAATTGGCGTCCTTTTTTCCCCACAAATAGAGCTTTCTTTTGGTGGTATTTGATCACCTCTGCGGTTTTTCGTTTCTGTGCTATAAACAAAAATAGAGCGACAATTTTGAAAAAAATTCAATATTTTTTACTTTTTGCTATAATAAATTATCCCCAATAAATAAATATAAAAACGTTTTTTTCCTCAGTTTAGGCCGATACGTATTCTTCTACCTATTTTTGGTAAAAAAAAAATCACAATTATCGTTTATTGATTGGTTTGCACAAATTTATAGCAGCTACAAAATAGGGGATAGTTTTAATGCATTTTTATTAATATTTTTTTTTTTTTACTAGTAATGGTGGCGATCTGCGATTTTTATCATGACTGCGACATTATGGCGGACACATCGGACACTTTTGACACATTATTGGGACCATTGTCATTTATACAGCGAACAGTGCTATAAAAATGCACTGTTACTGTAAAAATGACAATGTCAGTGAAGGGGTTAACGTGTAGGTGGCACTGTAGGGGTTAAGTGTGCCCTGATTTTGTGTTTTCTTACTGTGGGGGGGGGCGTGGGTTAGCGTGTGACGTCACTGATCGTCGTTCCCTATGACAGGGAACAGACGATCAGTGTCAGTCTCACTAGGGAGAACGGGGAAGGGTTGTTTACACTTACCTCTCCCCGTTCTTCCTCTCTGTGACCTGATCGCAGGACATTGGCGGCGATCGGGTCTGTGGTCCCCACGGGGACGGTCACGGTGCTTAGGACCGGGTCGTGAGCGCGCCCCCACGGCTGGGCCCTTAAAGGGGACGTACATGTACGCCCTTGTGCCCAGCTGTGCCATTCTGCAGACGTATATCTGCGTGCGGCGGTCCGTAAGCGGTTAATACCAGTTAATATACGGCACCATCAAAGTCCAAACATAGCCTCTCCTCTTCTCTTTCTATATCTTGATGGGACGAAGGTACCACAAATAATTATTTCTATACCCATGGCACTTCTCTATAATTAAAAAGAGATGTTTTATAAGGCATAACATCACCATTGCATCATTGTAAATATTAAGTAAAATCTTTGGCCAATAAAGACAAATGGCAAAGATTCATAATACATGATGAGCCAAAGATGAGTAATAAAGTAACATTCATCATTCTCTGGGACTGTCATGTCAGCGTGACAACAACAGAAGAGAAACAAAGAATGTTCCCTATAAATATGATGACATGGGGTCTCAATACAACTTGGACAAGCTTTTACGTAAAATGAAGCAACCGTAAAATTAAAATTTAATATCACTTTATTGCTTCTATTATGTGTACAAATCATTTTAGTTTAGACCTGGAAATACACAAGGAAAAGTCTAACTACACCAAGACATTTTGGACAATTTCATGCTCCCACCAGTGCACAAAGCAAGGTCCATAAAGACATGGATGAGTGAGCTTGGAGGAACGTGACTGGCCTGCACAGAGTCACCTGTCTTTACACACACATGAACCCAGGGCCGCCATCAGGGGGGTACAGGCAGCACACCTGTAAGGGGCCCGGATGGCAACCCCCCCTTTTTGTATCAATTTTTTTATAAACATGTTTATTTTTTTTATTTTATTTTTTTATTTTTTTTCACTTCAGACTCTACCTCATAGAGTGCGTATTTATGCTCATGTTCTGCGTACCAGCCCATTGCATCTCTATTTTGGTTTTGCATCATTAGTGTCGCTTTTCTTTATGTGGGTTTCTCTTTTTTTTTTTTTTTTTATTTATTTATTTTATTTCCTTTTCCTTTTTGTTCTAATTTCATTTTTTTTTTTTTTTTTTTTTTTATACATATGCTATTGTAACATGCACATTTACAAATAAACCTATATAAACCCATATATTACTCCATTTGCAAAAGAGCAAATAAAAATACCAAAAATTAACCGTTTCAAATTTTTACCCCCCCTTACCTCTACCCCTCCCCCCCCCCCCGTCTCACCTTAGACATTCTCTTCAGACCTATAGGTCTTTCTAATTTTCTTCTAAGGGAGCATTTAAATTTCTTCCCTTAGCTTTTCTGCGTAACTCCAAGTTTTCTTGAAAATCCTCCAATTTTCCCATTTTGTGCTTAATAAGATATTATTGCCCTCTAAACCCTCTTTCAGTTCTTCCATTTTGTATGTTTCTTTGACCGCGTCGATCCATTCCCAAATTAAAGGGGGGTCTGGATCTTGCCACCTTCTAGGGATTAATCTCTTGGCGGCGTTCAGGAGGTGCGGTATCAGTGATTCCCTGTACCTTTTAATGCCTTCATCTCCCCCGTGAAATAAAACAACCCATGGGTCCATCTTTATCTTTTTCTTTGTGATCTCTTCCACGCAACCCAATATTTTTTCCCAATACTCTTTTATCTTAGGGCATCCCCACCAAAGGTGTGCCATATTTCCTGGTGATCTGCAGCCCCTCCAGCAGTCCCCTGTCTGCCCCTCTTTAAATTGTTTTAATTTATCCAGTGTCATATACCAACCGGCAATGCATTTAAAGCACATTTCCGCCGTGCGGCTATCCACCGCGGAAGAGTGAGTCAGAGTCAACATTCTCTCTATTGTGGTCCTATCCCGCTGTGTGCCCAATTCCCTTTCCCATTTTTCAATGAATGGAGGTATGCCCGGCTCCCCCATCTTCAGTAGGATCCTATATAGTTTTGAAACAATACCTTTGGATCTTTCTGTGGTACAGATTTTCTCCAAATCTGACAACTGGTCTCCTGACCTCAAAGGGTGGGGAAGACCTTGAATAAAATGGTTTAGCTGCTGATACCTCCACTCATTGATTTCCATTAAATTTTTATTAAGTTTTAACTCCTGCAGTGTTCTAATGTGACCCTCGCTCATTATGTCTCTTAGTTGTGCAGTGTCTTTTTTAATCCAATGCCCCCCCACTTGTGTCTTACCCGGTGCAAAAAAATCGTTGTTTTTCAGTGCTATGAGAGGTGAGTTATATTCTTTCTCAATTTTTTTATATACTATATCCCATGTTTTCAGTGCCTTTTTTGTTATCTCGTGTAGGTTTAAGTCCAGTGTCCTGAATTTGGGGGGGTTCCAAATTATCTTATCTAACCTTGCCTGTGATAATTCATTTTCTAAGCTTACCCACCTTTTTTCTTTATTGACTCTGGCCCACTCCACCACTCTTGTTAATATAACCGCATCGTAGTATCTCTTAACATCCGGAACGGCGAGTCCTCCCTTTTTTTTTTGGTTGCCTTAATGTTTGAGAAGATATCCTATGTTTCTTGTTCTTCCATATAAAATTCAGAATTAATTTGTTAAGGGCTGAGAGTAGCGTTCTCGGGAGGGCTATGGGGATCATCTGGAATTTATATAGGACCTTTGGCATGATGACCATTTTGCAATAATTGATTCGTCCTATCCATGATATTGCTCTGTTTTCCACCCTTTTTGTCTCTTTCTTAATTTTGTTTAACAATGGGATGAAATTTATCGCGTAGGTTTTTTTTAATTGATTTTGCCAACAAGATCCCAAGATATTTAAGTTCGCTGACCCAGGCGAAACGATGGTTCATTTTCAGGGATTTTTCTTCTGTCTTACTAACATTTATACTCATGATCTTCGTTTTGGTGATATTAAATTTGAAATTTGAAATTTCTCCATATTCATAGCAAAGGCTTAATAGGTTTGGAATTGATGTTTTGGGTTCAGTTAAATAGAAGAGGACGTCGTCTGCAAAAGCTGCGAGTTTATGTTCCTCCTCTCCTATTTTGATCCCTTTTATTTTTTGGCTGTTGCGAATCTTGGCTAGCAGGGGTTCCATTGACAACACAAACAGCAGTGGTGACAATGGACACCCCTGCCGCGTTCCATTTTTCATTTGAAATGTTTGCGAGAAGCTACCATTTATTTTTATTTTTGCCATAGGGGACTGATAAAGGGCAGCCACCCAGTTCATCATCCCCTGGCCAAACCCCATTTCCTTTAAAGTAGAAAGCATGAGTCCCCAGTCTACCCTGTCGAACGCTTTCTCTGCGTCTATTGACAGGAGTAGACCTGGGGACCCCATTGTCCTCATTTTCCGGATAATCAAAAGTGTTCTGACACCGTTGTCTCTCCCCTCTTGCACCTGAATGAAACCCGTCTGATCTGGATACACTAATTTTTTCATTTCCTGCTTAACTCTCCTGGCCAATATCCTTGCGAACAGTTTTATATCCGTGTTTAGCAAGGATATTGGCCGGTAGCCCGAGCATCCTTCCAAGTCTTTGCCTTCTTTCGGGATAACAGTAATAATTGCTTCCGAGGCCTCCTTACTTAATTTGTACTGTATATATATATATATACAGTACAGACAGTACAGACCAAAAGTTTGGACACACCTTCGCATTCAAAGAGTTTTCTTTATTTTCATGACTATGAAAATTGTAGATTCACACTGAAGGCAAGAAAACTAAATATAAAAATAAATAAAATATATTTCATATTCTAGGTTCTTCAAAGTAGCCACCTTTTGCTTTAATTACTGCTTGGCACACTCTTGGCATTCTCTTGATGAGCTTCAAGAGGAAGTCACCTGGCGCAGCACCCCATCACTCTCATTATTGGTCAAATAGCCCTTACACAGCCTGGAGGTGTGTTTGGGGTCATTGTCCTGTTGAAAAATAAATGATGGTCCAACTAAACGCAAACCGGATGGAATAGCATGCCGCTGCAAGATGCTGTGGTAGCCATGCTGGTTCAGTATGCCTTCAATTTTGATTAAATCCCCAACAGTGTCACCAGCAAAGCACCCCCACACCAAAACCTGGTCAAGGTACCCAAAGCCAGATACAAGTCCAAAGGAGAAAGAAGGTTTGCATTCCAAGGTCCAAGACTATGGAACACCTTACCAACCAGCATTCGGTTGGAGGAAAACCACCTGGCCTTCAGAAGACAGATTAAAACTCTGCTCTTTTGATGTCAAGAGACAGGAACAATCAAGCGCCCAGAAGCGATTCAGTTCGCATGTGCCGCGCTATATAAGTTTTTAATTTATTCATTCATTCACACCATTACACCTCCTCCTCCATGCTTCACAGTGGGAACCAGGCATGTAGAGTCCATCCGTTCACCTTTTCTGCGTCGCACAAAGACACGGGGGTTGGAACCAAAGATCTCAAGTTTGGACTCATCAGACCAAAGCACAGATTTCCACTGGTCTAATGTCCATTCCTTGTGTTCTTTAGCCCAAAACAAGTCTCTTCTGCGTGTTGCCGTTCTTTAGCAGTGGTTTCCTAGCAGATATTCTACCATGAAGGCCTGATTCACACAGTCTCCTCTTAACAGTTCTAGAGATGTGTCTGCTGCAAAAGGTGGAAGAACCTAGAATATGAAATATAGTTTCAGTTGTTTCACACTTTTTTGTTATGTATAATCCCACATGTGTTACTTCATAGTTTTGATGCCTTCAGTGCGAATCTACAATTTTCATACCGTATTTTCCGGCATATAAGACGACCCCCTAATTTTCCAGGAAAAATGTTGGTTTTGGGATATACTCATTGTATAAGACTACCCCCTTCTTACTAGTCTTTCTGGAAGCTGAGGGGAGCCAGAAACGCTGACAGAAACAGGCTTTTTCAAATCTCACTGTGCCATTACATCACTTGCCCCTCACTGTGCCATCACTTGCCCCCTCTCTGTGCCATCACTTGCCCCCTCTCTGTGCCATCACTTGCCCCCTCTCTGTGCCATCACTGTGCCCCCTCTCTGTGCCATCACTTGCCCCCTCTCTGTGCCATCACTTGCCCCCTCTCTGTGCCATCACTTGCCCCCTCTCTGTGCCATCACTTGCCCCCTCTCTGTGCCATCACTGTGCCCCCTTTTCTGTGAGTAAATGCCAAACGGTGCATTTACTCACTTTTTTTTTTGAATAGCAGGCAGTGCGGTGAAATGACAGTCTTTTACAAATCCTTCCTATTGCTTTGTATGGCCGAACGCCAATGCTGCCTGAAAAAAAGGGTCCGGGACTTTTTTTCATGCCGCAGGTGTACGGCGTCTATGAGATGTGAACCATCTCATAGACAGCAATAGGAATTCTCCCCTCCAGCAGCACGAGCGGCCGGCGTCGGGCGTTTTGTCGCGGAGGTGTGAATGGGGTGTAATAAATAATAAATAAATGCGTGAGAATGACATGAACGCAGCCCAGCCAAGGCAAGTGACCAAAGGCACAGAACCCAGAAGGAAGACCGGGTGAAGATGGAAGTGTCCAGGCCCCGCCTGATTCATCGCAGCACTGGAGGGCTCAGTCTGAAAATTTAAGTGTACACTAATGTGCTAATATGCTGTGCATACTTATACATTGTGGCATAACCTACCCCAGGGCCTCTAAAAAGTAGTAATGTCAGGAAAGTTTACTACCGCTTTATTATCACAGGATCCCAGTAGCCTCTCATGGGGCCCCCTACTGACCCAGTGGCCCTTGGGCAGTGCTTAAGTGCACAGTTGCCAACATTTAAAAAATATTTTCAGGGCCACTTTTTTATATAAGTGTGTAGGGTATGACAGTGGGTACTATGTATAGGAGAGAAGTGTGGAGAGTATGACAGTGGGCACTATGTACAGGAGAGGAGTGTGGAGAGTATGACAGTGAGCACTATGTACAGGAGTGGAAGGATATTTAGGGACTGAGAAGTGGTTAAGCGGGTCATACATGGATTGAAATTACGCCAATTATGCAGAGACCAGCCATAGTCAATCTATGTATGGGCTAGCTGGTTTTACACAAGTCAATCTATTAATCAACTTGAGTACAACCAGCCTGTTTTTTGTTTCTTAAAACAATCAGTGCTGCCAGCTAAAGTTAGCAACACTGATCATTGTACGCACTGGCAGAACACAATAACACTGCAGGAGTGATTCCCCCATCCACAGGTCAGCAGGTGAGAGGGTGTGTGGGGACAGGCTGGGGAGAGATACTAGTCAGTGGCTGGGTAGGCACTGGTAGTATCAGAGCCAGATACACACAGGTTACATACGCCACGATCGTTAGAGCGAGAACAATAATTCTAGTACTAGACCTCCTCTGTAACTCTAAACACGTAACCTAAAAAAATGTAAAGCATCACTTAGGATACCAAAAAAAATTGTGCTAACTTAACTAACTAACTGTTTTTTTAATGAATGAAACATTTTTTTCCAAAAAAACATGTTTGAAAAATTGCTGCGCAAATACCGTGCTAGAGCTGCACAATTATTCGTTAAAAAAATTGTGATCTCGATTCAACCCCCCTGACGATCTTCAATGCAGAGTTTGCTGATTCTTTCATATAACAAGTGGAGAGACTTTCAGCTGTCAAAAGAAAATATCTGGGCAGTCTGCCAAGTTTTTAACAGGAAACATTGTAACTGACACTTCCTTCTTAGATCAAAGGGATACACTTCTGTGTGTAAAGAACAAATCTGGGCAGTCTGCGAAGTTTGTAAACAAAATGAAACATTGTAACTAACTAACATTGTAACTAAATTTAACCACTTAAAGTCCAACACTTGTTTCTTAAGTTAGAAAGCAATATTATTTGCTAGAAAAATACTTGGAACCGCCAAACATTATATATATTTTAGCAGAGACTCTAGGGAATACAATGGCTATTGCTGCAATATGTTATGTCACACTGCATTTTCCCACTTCAATGAATAATAAAAACCATAAAAACAAAACAGTGAAGTTAGCCCATTTTTTATTTTTTTGGGGTTTTAATGTGAAAGATGATGTTACGCCGCAACAATCGTGAGAGAATCGTGATCTATCTTCTAAGCAAAAAAATTGCAATTCTCATTTTAGCCAGAATCGTGCAGCTCTGTACCCTGCAACATAAAAAGTGCAAAGACCACCATAGAGTCATTTTCTAGCAAAAAAACAAATGATGATTTTTACATGTAGTAGAGAAGTGTCAGAATTGGCCTGGGTGGCAAGGGGTTAATTACCATGAGTAATATACAAATAATTAGTATAAGCACTGTGATCCTCTCAGTCTGCTGTAGTGTGTCAGCTTGTATTTATATTGGCCGCTCTGAATGTAGCTTCTGACAGGCTGTGCAAGCAGGCCCATATCTCCGGAACCATAAATGATAGCCGTCCCATATTTTAACCAGTTGTGGGGTAGCTCTTCCCATGCCTACCCCCAAATGTGGGGTTTCTGTGACCTCTGGTCATCGAGCTACAACCCCCCAAATTCGATCTTAGAAAAAAAAAATCTTAAAATTTTTTTTTTTTTTTGGGGCAAATGGGCCTATCTTGAGAAAGGGGCCTGGAGCTGCAGCTCCATCAGCCCCATTGTTAATCCGGCCCTGCCTATCACGGACGTCTTCTCATCTCGTCCGAGGATGAGAAGGCATCTGTGATAGGAGGAACACAGAACAGAGGCGCTGCTGGGAAGATTTGTGTTCCTTCTATCACAGAACACTCTGAGGAGAAGGAGCGTCTTTTAAATCATTGACGCTCGCAGCTGCACGGAGACCGTACCCGGCGTATAAGACGACCCCCGACTTTGGATGCATTTTTTTGCATCCAGAAAGTCGTCTTATACGCCGGAAAATACGGTAGTCATGAAAATAAAGAAAACTCTTTGAATGAGAAGGTGTGTCCAAACCTTTGGTCAGTACTGTGTGTGTATATATATATATATATATATATATATATATATGTATATGTGTGTGTGTGTGTGTATGTATATATATATTACACACTCATGTGTTTGATGTTTGGGGTGCTGGGTGCACACCCTAATGCCATAGGCTGCACACACCTATGAACCTAATCATAACTTATAATGTTTAAATCCAGTCTAGAGTCTCAGATTCTGTTGGAACTCCCTTGACCTTATAATCATTAATACCTGAAACCTAATTGCATTTTATTCATTTATTTGCTCTCCCGGTTAAACTGAGTTCACCAAGACCGTGTCACAATCAAGCTATTTTAGCGTTGCTAATTATATACATAAACAGTAATCATAATAATAGAATAATTCATTTGATATATATAAAGAATGTTCAACCTGCTGACATCATGTATGTGAACAAAGTTCAGGATCACACACCTACAGTATGTGTTACACAACTGCAATTATATCCCAAGTTATTGTTAACCACTTCAGCCCCTGAAGGATTTACCCCCTTAAAGTGGAGTTCCACCCATAAATATAACATTACATCAGTAGTTTAAAAAAAATGTCATTAGTCCTTTACGGAATTTTTTTTTTTTAGATGCCTTCAAAGCGTTGTTGCTAGGCAGAATAGTTAATCTTCCCACTTCCTGCACCTAGGTGCTTAATGCTTCCTAACCTACACCGCACAGACTCCTGGGAATGTAGTGGGTGTAACTTTCCAGGAGTCTGTGCACTCCCCAGTCTCGAAGAATCATGTGACTTGGACAGTACAGGTGCTGAAACCTGATCTGAAACCTATTACACTGCTTGTGCAGCACTGAGCATGTGCGAGATCTGCAAGGCTGAAATCCAGGAAGTCATACAGTCTGGCTTCATGATGCCCACACTTAAGATGGCCCCAGTCAATTTCTATTTTATAAAGTGTCTAAATGCTGTAACAACCTAACAAAACGGACCTTAGACCTTTTACAGACTAACTTTACTAGAATACATTAAGCTTGTGTATTACAGGGGTATTTATATTTAAAAAGTGAAATTGTGGCCGGAACTCCGCTTTAATGACCATTTTTTTGCGATACGGGTTAGGGGGTTAGAGTTTCCCATACTGCTTAGTTTTAACTGACAATTGCTCCATCGTGCGACGTTGTGCCCAAACAAACATTTTTTTTCCTCACAAATAGAGCTTTCTTTTTGCAGTATTTGCTCATCTCTGCAATTTAAACTTTTTGCGCTATTTACAAAAAAAAATGTGACTTCCTCAGTTTACGCCAATATGTATTCTTCTTCTACATATTTTTTATAAAAAAATCGCAATAAGCGTAAATTGATTAGTTTGCGACAAAGTTAGAGGGCCAGATTCACATAGAGATCTCCTGATACACCATCGTATCTCTGAGTTTCGTCGGTCGTATCTATGCGACTGATTCATAGACTCAGTTACGCATAGATATGCCTAAGATCCGACAGGTGTAACTGTGTTACACCGTCGGATCTTAGGCTGCAATTCCAGGCCGGCCACTAGGTGGCGTTTCGGTTTATTTACGCGACGATTATGCAAATGAGGAGATACGCCAATTCCGAAAAGAACGACCGCCTGGCGCTTTTTTTTTTACGTCGTTTGCGATCGGCCTTTTCCGGCGTATAGTTACCCCTGCTTCTATGAGGTGCAGCCAATGTTAAGTATGGCCGTCGTTCCCGTGTCGAACTTTAAAATTTTACGTTGTTTGCGTACGTCGCTTCACAAAAGCGATGGACGCAAGTTACGCTCACGCCGAAACCAATGACGTCCTAGCGACGTCATTGGGAGCAATGCACGCCGGGAAAATTCGCGGACGGCGCATGCGCAGTTAAATCGGTGCGGGGACGCGCCTGATTTAAATACTACACTCCCCCTAGCCGCGGAATTTGAATTCCGCCGGGGGATTTAAGATACGCCGCCGCAAGTTTTGAGGTAAGTGCTTTGTGAATTAGCATTTGCTTTAAAAAATTGCGGCGGCGGATCTTAAATCACATAGGTTACGCGGATCTAAAGATCCGCTAACCTATGTGAATCTGGCCCAGAGTGTCTACAAACTATGGGAAAGATTTATGGATTTTTTTTCTTTTTATTGTTTTTACTAGTAATGGCGGCGATCCGCGATTATTAGCGGGACTGCGACATTGTGGCGGACAAATCTGACCCTAAGTGACACTTTTTGGGGACCTGGCAGGGAAGAATAAAACACTACGGGGCGCTCAAGGGGTTAAATGTGTTCCCTAGGGAGGTGTTTCTAACTGGATGGGGCTGCCTGGTAGAAGTGAGAGATCGCTGTTCTTGATCACTAGGAACAGACGATCTGTCTCTCCTCCCCTGTCAGAATGGCGATCTGTTTGTTTACATTGACAGATCCCCGTTCTGGCTTTCTTTCCCGCCTGCAAAAGCCAGTGCACGAACCGATGTACCAGTATGCCGATTTGTGCAGCCGAGCCAACTTGCCGCAGTATAACTGCAGCGGCTGTTTAAATTGGTATTTTCATGTTGGTAAAATGCATGTCCAGGATTGAAAAAACAGTATGATACTGACTGAGGGGGGGGGGGGGATAACAAGAAAATGCCTTTTAAGGGTGTTAAATGGACTGATGACAATGGAGTATGGAAATGGTAAAATTAGCCACCACCACCATGTATCCCTTTTAGTAAAATAAAATATATTTTATTGTATATAAATGTCTATAAAAAAATCAAACAATTATTATTATAATTATTATTATTATCTATACAGGATTTATATCACAAAACAAACAAATGCCCCCTGCCCGCCCCTTAACTGGCCTTTGCAGCAAGGAGAACTTAGAAGGACAACGCATGCAATACAAAACCAGAGAAATTCCCAGCTCAACTTACCAACCAGCCTGCAACCAACCAAATTGTCCTAACAGCATGCGTTTAAAACAGGGGTTTAGTTTGCACACATTTGCAAATACATGCGTAAGCTACAGAGCCAAGTCAAGGCACCCCAATATTTTTTGCAGTCCTAACTCTAAATTCTGTGAGCCTCCACAGTGGATTATAATGGATAGGTAGAGGGTAGGTGAGCCTGAAGGGAGCCCACCCCACCTTAAAGGCACAGGGGCACACTGGATACCCAGCACATAGCATAATAGCAGCAAGGGGGTGCCACTGTGCCTTTAACCACTTGCTGTCTGCCTAACGTACTTGTAATTGCAGCAGGTCGGCTCTATTGCGCAAAATCACGTATCTGTACCTTATTTAATGCAGTAGCCACTAGGGGGCCCACCTGCACGCAGACAGAAGCGGTACATTTTTTTGAAGAACAATTATTTATTTGCAAAATTTTATAACACAAAAGAAAAAGTGAGACAAAAATAGGAAAATTTGGGACTTTAAATGAGGTGGTTGACTCGTGTAGATAAATGTGGTCACATTTTATTGTTGGAGTAAAAAATATGTAAATACATAACAATAGTATATTTCATATAAGACAGTCAATGAATACATGGTGGCACATTTGTATATATGCATAACAGCAATATCATCATGTTTGCAAATGTATATACTGTACGGTTAGCAGCCCTCAAAATTTCCACTCGCCTACCAGCATTTGGCGAGTGGATTTAAGCTGGGGGCGAGTGATGACAGGGATGGATGAACAATCTCCCTCCAATCTGTGCCTACACTTAGAGTCCCGATGAGATTGGCGGCCAAAGAGGAAAGGTGCATGCTCAGGAAAAGTAGTCTGGTGAGCCGTGCACAGGCAGAGCAGTACACAGGTGCTCTACTTACAATTCTCATTAAGCCATGGGACCCAACAGTATGACCTCTCTGAGCCTGCCCCCCTCCCCCAGGCCCCGATCAATGTAGCTGGAGAGCAGAAAGTAATGAGTGAGGTGGAGGATTGCCAAAATTACCACTCCGGTGCAGCGCTCACTGAAAGTTGCCCTGACATGAGAGCGGCAGCCTTCTAGTTTGTGCAGTTTTCTTCTCCTTGTGCTCTATGTAAGTTTAGCCTGAGCACTGTGAACAGACCAGTCTCAATGTGTGCTGTGCGCTGTCAGTGTGCGCTGTGCTATGGTGTCAATGGCTGTGCAGTTGTGTGGATCTCAGCGCTGGATTGTACTCCCTCCTGCTGTGCTGCAGCTTCTCTCCTCTCTGCCAGCCTGAATAAAAGGTCTGGTCTGCCCCCAGTGCCCTGTCCCTCTGGTCTGCCCCCAGTGCCCTGTCCCTCTGGTCTGCCCCCAGTGCCCTGTCCCTCTGGTCTGCCCCCAGTGCCCTGTCCCTCTGGTCTGCCCAAAGTGCCCTGTCCCTCTGGTCTGCCCAAAGTGCCCTGTCCCTCTGGTCTGCCCAAAGTGCCCTGTCCCTCTGGTCTGCCCCCAGTGCCCTGTCCCTCTGGTCTGCCCCCAGTGCCCTGTCCCTCTGGTCTGCCCCCAGTGCCCTGTCCCATTTTGTTAAAGTTGTTGTTGGTAATATTGAATTTTGTAACTTGATTCTGCATAAAGCATTGTCATTCCATGAGATAATCTACGAGGGCATGTTTACCGGTGCAATTAGGCGCAGGGCAGTGTATGAATTAGGTGGGGCAACTGGTGGCGAGTAACTCTTGAGGCCTGGCTAGTAGCTCAGGACTTGAAATTTTGAGCCCTGCGGTTAGCACATAATAATAGTATATAGCATAATCAGTTCACATAACAGCAGGCAGCCTGGATAGTATTACAATAGGTTAAACATATGACATATCCAGATATATATCTTAGTAGGGCACATAGCTACATCCTTAGAGCCCGACACGTTTCCGTATTTCAGGGGCGGACGTTGTAGCGTATTTAAAAAACATACAGCGTAAAGATTAATCTTAATGTTGGGTTGAGTTCAACAGGACAAGACAATGTTGTCAACCCTGAGTACTTATTTATTTATTTATATATATATATATATTAAGTATATTAAATATATATTATAACAATATTAATGTATTGAATATAAATTATATTACATATATAAGATTTTTGTTTTTAAGTCGATGACTACTTTCATTTTGAGATTAATGTGTATTTCTCATGTTAAAAAGCAAAAAAACAAATGTAGCCACCACATCTAAAATATATATGAAATATATATTATATATATATATTATATAAATATAAGTGTATTAAATATATAACATTTTCTTTTTAGGTTTAAGACTACTTTAATTTCATGAAAATAATAAAAAAAAAGCAAAAAAACAAATGTAGCCACCACATCTAAAATATATATATATTTAAATATATATATATTTTTTTGATTTATTTATATATATATATATATATATATATATATATATATATATATATATATATATATATATATATATATATATATATATATATAAATCAATGTATTAAATATAAATTATACTGCATATATAACATTTTTGTTTTTAAGTCGATGACTACTTTCTTTTTGAAATGAATGTGTATTACTCATGTTAAAAAGCAAAAAAACTAATGTAGCCACCACATCTAAAATATATATGAAATATATATTATATATATATTATATAAATATAAGTGTATTAAATATATTAAATAGATATTATATTGAATATATATTATATATGTAGCCACCACATCTATAATATATATATATATATATATATATATATATATATATATATATATATATATATATATATATATATATATATATATATATATATATATATATATATATATTATAAATACATATATTATATAAATATAAGTGTATTAAATATATTAAATGGATATTATATTAAATACATATTATATAAATATTAATGTATTAAATAGATATTATATTAAATATATGAAATGTTCTTTTTAGGATTAAGACTACTTTAATTTCATGAAAATAATGTGCATTTCTAATGTTAAAAAGCAAAAAAACAAATGTAGCCACCACATCTATAATATATATTATATATATATTATAAATATATTATAAATATAAGGTTATTAAATATATTACATGGATATTATATTATAATATAAATTAAATTGCATATATAACATTTTTGTTTTTAAGTCAATGACTACTTTCATTTTGAAATTAATGTGTATTTCTCATGTTAAAAAGCAAAACAACAAATGTAGCCACCACATCTATAATATATATATATATATATATATATATATATATATATATATATATATATATATATTATATAAATATATATTATATACATATAAGTGTATTAAATGGATATTATATTAAATGTATAACATTTTCTTTTTAGGTTTAAGACTACTTCCATTTTATGAAATTAATGTGTATTTCTCATGTTAAAAAGCAAAAAAACAAATGTAGCCACCACATCTATATATATATATATATATATATATATATATATATATATATATATATATATATATATATATATATATATATATATATATATATATATATATATATTATATAAATATAAGTGTATTGAATATATAAATTATATATTATATTGAATATATATTGTATAGATATTATATAACATTTTTGTTTTTAGGTTTAAGACTACCTTAGTTTTGAAAATAACATGTATTTCTCAGGGTATAAAAGATGCGTGGACCCCTCCTTGTTTAATTTTCTGTTTTATCTTGCGGTATGCGGAAGGAGTGGAGAATATAAAGTCTTATTAATTGAGGCGGTGCAGAGATGTGCAAAGTATATTTCATGCCAGGGAAAGTTAAAAATGATTTTAGGATTAGTTGCTATGGATTTTTTCCCTTTATATATATATTTGCCTTTTGAATCCATCCCGTAGGTGATGTACTATTTGGTATCTGATGCAATTTGCAGCTGACGGCCGTAGAAGTTTCCTTGGCGATTCACTAAACAGTTTTGATTCTCGGCGTTCAAAGCTTTTAATAAGGCCGCACCTGCTTGTCTCCCTTATCTTGTGTCTATGGATCTTCCTTCCTGTGCTCTTCAATATTCCAGCACTTATGCCTTTCATGCTCACTTATCACCACCACCACCACCCATTGCCTCCACACCATCTCTCCCGTACATCTCTGGAATGTTCTTCCTCTTTTCCCTCAACTTAATCTTCAAAGTTTAAAGAGGTTCCTGAAAACAGATCTAATTGATGGTGCTTGTCACATTCCCTGGCTCTTCTCTCGTCTGTCTCACCTGCTTTCCATATACAGCTCCACATTTAGCTCCCTTTTTCTCGTGCCAGATGAGGAACATTTCATAAGATCACCCAGATACACTATACTGCCAAAAGTATTGGGACACCAGCTTTTACACGCACATGAGGGCAGATCCAGGTAGATCGGCGCATTCCTCCGTCCGGCGTAGCGTATCTATGATACGCTACGCCGCCGTAACTTACATTTTTTTTTGGTATCCTGAAAGGATTTCCGCCGTAAGTTACGGCGGCGTAGCGTAACTTAGGCTGCGTAAGGGCGCGCAATTCAAATGTATGTGATGGGGCGTGTTTTATGTAAATACGTCTTGACCCGACATGAATGACGTATTTTTTTTAACTGCGCATGCGCCGTCCGTGGGGGTATACCAGTGCGCATGCTAGAAATTAAACCGGAACAAGCCAATGCTTACGACGGTGACGTCATTCTACGCAAATCCCTATTAACGAACGACTTACGCAAACAACGTAAAAAATTCAAAATTGGACGCGGGAACGACGGCTATACTTAACATTGAGTACGCCTCATTATAGCTGGGGTAACTATACGCCGGAAAAAGATACGACACGGGAAATTTGAAATTACGTGGTGTATCAATAGATACGCCGGTGTAATTCTTCTGTGGATCTGGCCCATGATCTTTAATGGCACCCCAGTCTTAGTCTGTACGGTTCAATATTGAGTTGGCCCCACCCTTTGGAGCTATAAGGCCCCGTACACACGACAGAGTTTCTCGGCAGAATTCGGCGAGAAACTCGGTCAGAGCCGGATTCTGCCGAGAAACTCTGTCGTCTGTACACTTTCGGCCCGATGGAGCCGCCGAGGAACTCGTCGAGAAAATAGAGAACATGTTCTCTATTTTCTCGTTGTTCTATGGGAGCTCTCGGCCCGCCGAGCTCCTCGGCGGCTTCAGGGCTGAACTCGACGAGGAACTCGACGTGTTTGGCACGTCGAGTTCCTCGGCCGTGTGTACAAGGCCTGACAGCTTCAACTCTTCTGGGAAGGCCGTCCACAAGGTTTAGGAGTGTCTATGGGAATGTTTGACCATTCTTCCAGAAGCACATTTGTGAGGTCAGGCACTGATGTTGGACAAGAAGGCCTGGCTCACAGTCTCCGCTCTAATTCATCCCAAAGGTGTTCTATCTGGTTGAGGTCAGGACTTTTTAAATGAAATCCGGGGACATATTTTTTTCTTTTTACTAGTAATGGCAACAATCAGTGACTCTCTGCCCGTCTCACAGCCTGTCAATGTTTTACTCTCCGGGCCCCCGGCTACTACTGGATGGGGAGCGGAGGAAGATCACTACACCAGGTGTCAGTGGGAGGAATAGTGCTCCATCAATGGTGTCAGTGGGAGGAATAGTGCTCCATCAATGGTGTCAGTGGGAGGAACAGTGCTCCATCAATGGTGTCAGTGGGAGGAACAGTGCCCCATCAATGGTGTCAGTGGGAGGAATAGTGCCCCATCAATGGTGTCAGTGGGAGGAATAGTGCCCCATCAATAGTGTCAGTGGGAGCAATAGTGTAGAATTTGTGTATAGCACAGGCTATCCCCCAGGGCATGAGACACCGTTCATCCCTTTGAGGTATCCTCTATAGCAAGACTCTGCTCCTTATTTTATGTTTGGTGGTCTTTGGCTGCATTTCTCCCATCCCTGCCCCGGCTCCCCAAGGCTTTCAGGCCACACACTAGAATCATTTTTGTAAGGATATGATGCGATCATCAACATAAATAGATAAATTCTTTCCTTCTCCTTTTCGGAACTCCCAAAGTTCTTGTGGAATAACGTTTTAATAAACTGCGACCGCAGATACATTTGCGATCTAAAGTGCTCTGTGGCGTATTGGAAGGCTGATGATCACTTTGATAATGAAATATATAATGTTCAATCGCTAAATCTCTTCTGTCTCGTCCTGAGGAAGCCCAAAGGCGAAAAGCGTAGACGATGCATAGAGGATATTTTCTACACTGTCACATATCCCCTATGGTTTTTTATCTTTGTATTATTTTTGTAACTTTTTGTAATAAATTATATTTTTGGTAATCTTTATGTTCCCGTCTTGCCTTCAAAAGTATGCCAAATTACTGCCTTCCTAGGTGTAATTTTTTCTTTTTTGTTCTCAAATTTACAGATGTTGGCCAATGTGAGTGCTGTTCTTCCCCTTCCCTTCCTCTTGGGAAGAATAGTGCTCCATCATTGGTGTCAGTGGGAGGAATAGTGCTCCATCAATGGTGTCAGTGGGAGGAACAGTACTCCATCGATGGTGGCAGTGGGAGAAATAGTGCTCCATCAATGGTGGCAGTGGAAAGAATGGTGCTCCATCAATGGTGTCAGTGGGAGGAATAGATTTCCATCAATGGTGGCAGTGGGAAGAATAGTGCTCCATCAGGTGTGTCAGTGGGAGGAATAGTGCTCCATCAGGGGTGTCAGTGGGAGGAATAGTGATCCATCAATGGTGTCAGTGGGAGGAATTGTGCTCCATCAGGGGTGTCAGTGGGAAGAATAGTGCCCTGTAATTGGTGTCCGTGGGAGGACAAATGCCCAGTCACTGGTAGTTGAAGAAATGGTGGTCCATCAATGGTGTCATTGGGAGGAATACTGCCTCTTTGTTGGAGTCAGCGGGAGGCATAGTGCCCCCTAGAGCTGGTTAAAAGCAAGCAAAGGGCTGCACAAAAATTGTGAGGGTATCAGAGCTTAGACTGGATATAACTTGCTCATATGCTACAAATACAATATTTAGTAAAGGCAAAAAGTCTCCAATAGCGATATCTTTCCTACCCTTCAATCTCTATGTATTCTGGTGGAAGAACTAGGGCTCTATAATTGGTGTCAGTGTGAGGAATAGTGCTCCATCAATGGTGTCAGTGGGAGGAACAGTACTCCATCATTGGTGTCAGTGGGAGGAATAGTGCTCCATCAATGGTGTCAGTGGGAGGAACAGTACTCCATCGATGGTGTCAGTGGGAGGAATAGTGCTCCATCATTGGTTTCAGTGGGAAGAATAGTGCTCCATCAATGGTGTCAGTGGGAAGAATAGTGCTCCATCATTGGTGTCAGTGAGAGGAATAGTGCTCCATCAATGGTGTCAGTGGGAAGAATAGTGCTCCATCAATGGTGTCAGTGGGAAGAATAGTGCTCCATCAATGGTGTCAGTGAGAGGAACAGTACTCCATTGATGGTGGCAGTGGGAGGAATAGTGCTCCATCAATGGTGGCAGTGGGAAGAATGGTGCTCCATCAATGGTGTCAGTGGGAGGAATAGATTTCCATCAATGGTGTCAGTGGGAGGAATAGTGCTCCATCAGGGGTGTCAGTGGGAAGAATAGTGCCCTATCATTGGTGTCAGTGAGAGGAATAGTGCTCCATCAATGGTGTCAGTGGGAGGAACAGTACTCCATCGATGGTGGCAGTGAGAGGAATAGTGCTCCATCAATGGTGTCAGTGGGAGGAACAGTACTCCATCGATGGTGGCAGTGGGAGGAATAGTGCTCCATCAATGGTGTCAGTGGGAAGAATGGTGCTCCATCAATGGTGTCAGTGGGAGGAATAGTTTTCCATCAATGGTGGCAGTGGGAAGAATAGTGCTCCATCAGGGGTGTTAGTGGGAGGAATAGTGCCCTGTAATTTGTGTCCATGGGAGGACAAATGCCCCGTCACTGGTGTTAGTGGAAGAAATGGAGGTCCATCAATGGTGTCAGTGGGAGGAATACTGCCTCTTTGTTGGAGTCAGCGGGAGGTATAGTGCCCCCTAGGGCTGGTTAAAAGCAAGCAAAGGGCTGCACAAATTTCTTGAGGGTATCAGAACTTAGACTGGATATAACTTGCTCATATGCTACAAATACAATATTTCGTAAAGGCAAAAAGTCTCCAATAGCGATTTCTTTCCTGCCCTTCAATCTCTATGTATTCTGGTATAAAGGAACACGTTATGTTGCACAGAGTACGCAGTACATTTTACTTTCATCTCCAAACTCAGGGGAAAAAAAAAAAAAGAAACTTTGGCCGGGCTTGGTATATTTTTGAGTGAGTTGCCATGGCAGCCGGGGGAGGCAGGAATGTAAATGATACCCCTGTCACTAGCTATTTTCTTCAAGCCAAGACTGGAACATCCTCTGTCAGCACTGTCACTATTTATCACTCACCATTACTTTTACTGACACTTTACAGACTAAAACCTCTGGCGATCAGACATGACATAAATGGTAGTAGCCTTGGCACGGCCTGCGCAATTTAATGTCCCTACTCTTAATTACGCATTGGCATGACAACCGGGGGAGTTTTACTTATTAAAAACGCTATGGCACATCATTTTTTACGGGCCCATCTTAAAGATCTCACTGTCATTTGGGTTCACCTAGTAAATGCGTGGATTAGCAGCGGAAAATTTGTCACTGTTGCAGAAAGTAAAAGACCTGCTATAAATTCCACCGCCATTAGGTATCATTAACCTGTTTACCACTGAAGATTTTTCCTTTTTGTTATTGCTCTCGGGCACAGCTGGTCAATTACCGCCAAATAAAGTGTCGCTCCACCCAACGGTGGACTCCAGTTGGCCAAATCTTACGTTTGTATGTCATTGGTCTTATGCTGGTTACACGTGTTGCAATTTTCAGGGCCTTGAAAAAGTATTCATACCCCTTAAAATGTTCCACATTTTGTCATGTTACAACCAAAAACATAAATGTATTTTATTGGGGTTTTATGTGATAGACTAGTGGTCTCCAAACTGCGGCCTGGGGGCCAGACGTGGCCCTTTGCTTGCTTTTATCAGGCCCTTGGGGCACCATGTCATCCACTGATACCAACAATGAGGCACAGTTCCCCCAACTGACATTAATGATGGGGCACAACTCCTCCCACCAACAAAGGAGCATAATCTCACCCAATGACACCAACAATCAGGGTCCAATGACACCAATGATGGTGCACAATTCCTCCCAATGACACCAATGATGGAGCACAATTCTTCCCACCGACATCAAAGATGGCGCATTGTTTATTCCCACTGACGTTGGGACCTTTTCTACTCAAAATGGCCACAGTCCAGCCCCCCAAAGTCCGAGGGACAGTAAACTGGCCCCCCGTTTAGAAAGTTTGGAGACCCCTGTGATAGACAAACACAAAGTGGCACATAATTGTGAAGTGAAAGGAAAATGATAAATGGTTTTCAATTATTTTTTTTTACAAATACATATGTGAAAAATGTGGGGGATATTTGTATGGCGCCCCCTGGAGTCAACACTTTGTAGAGTCACCTTTTACTGCAATTACACCTCCTGCCACCCTCCTATGCTTTTACAGACTCACCGCTACGATCGAAGCCAGGATTTTTTTTTTCAGTCTTCCCAGCATAGATGTGAGATGTGGGGTCTTATTGACCCCGTATCTCACTGTAAAGAGGACCTGTCATGCTATATTCCTATTACAAGGGATGTTTACATTCCTTATATTAGGAATAAAAGTGATAAAAAAATGTATTTTTGGGGAAAAAAGTGTCAAAATCAAGTAAATAAAGTAAAATGAACAATAATTTGTATTTATTTTTTTAAAGCACCCCTGTCCCCGTGTGCTCGCATGCAGAAGCAAACGCATACGTAAGTCCCGCCCACATATGAAAACGGTGTTCAAGCTACACATGTGAGGTATCTCTGCGAACGTCAGAGCGAGAGCAATAATTTTGGCCCTAGACCTTCTCTGTAACTAAAAACATGTAACCAATAAAAGTAATTAAAGCGCTGCCTATGGGGATTTTTAAGTAGCGAAGTTTGGCGCCATTCCATGAGTGTGCGCAATTTTGAAGTGTGACATGTTGGGTATCTATTTACTCGGCGTAACTTCATCTTTCACATTATGAAAAAAAATTGGGCTAACTTTACTGTTTTGTTTTTTTTTAAGCACAAAACTGTTTTTTTTAAAAACACGCTTTCAAAAAATTTCTGCGAAAATACCATGCGAGATAAAAAGTTGTAACTGCCGCCATTGTATTCTCTAGGGTCTTTGCTAAAAAAGCATATATAATGTTTTGGGGTTCTATTTAATTTTCTAGCAAATAAATGATGATTTTTACATGTAGGAGAGAAATGTCAGAATTTGCTTGGGTGTTCCAGAACGCCTGATGGCGCTCCCTGCATGTTGGGCCTCTGTATGTGGCCACGCCGTGTAAAAGTCGCACACATGTGGTATCGCCATACTCGGGAGGAATAGCAGAATGTGTTTTGGGGTGTAATTTGTGGTATGCATATGCTGTGTGAGAGAAATAACCTGCTAATATGACAGAAACAATTTTTTTTTTTTTTTTTTTACAGAATTTTCTTTTATAGCGCAAAAAATAAAAAACCCAGAGGTGATCAATTACCACTAAAAGAAAGCTCAATTTGTGTGGAAAAAAAGGACAAAAATTTCAAATGGGTACAATGTTGTATGACTGAGTAATTGTCATTCAAATTGTGAGAGCACCGAAAGCTGAAAATTGGTCTGGTCAGGAAGGTTTAAGTGCCCAGTGGTCAAGAGGTTAAAGGAACCTATTTAGAACCTTTACAACCCTTTTAAGATGAAATCATGTATCACATAAATCGTTTTTTTTTATATATACAGCGGAACCTCGGTTTAAGAGTAACTTGGTTTGAGAGCGTTTTGATTTGCGAGCAACTTTTTTTTTTTTTTTTTTTATTCTGACTCGGTTTGCGAGTGTTGACTCGCAAGACGAGCAGAATTCAAGCTAAATAGGCCTGCAGTACCTCATTTGGCCTGAGGTACGAGGACGCAGGAGCTGAGAAAAACCAAACATTGGCCTGCAGTACCTCATTTGGCCTGAGGTACGGGGGCGCAGAAGCCGAGCCGAAGTGTCCTCTGGCCTTTTCGGACGTTTTCATCGCTCTCTGGCACCCCCACCTCTGGCCGCATTCGGTATTGCATCCCATTGAAGTCAATGCGGAACAAATTATTTTAATTTCCATTGACTTCAATTGGAAAACCCATTTTGATATGCGAGTACTTTGGATTACGAGCATACTTATGCTCGTAATCCGAGGTTCAACTGTGTGTGTGTGTGTGTGTGTATATATATATATATATATATATATATATATATATATATATATATAGTATATGTATATTGTTTTCATTTCCAATACACAGCAGTTTAATATGTACATGTGCATGTCTACTACTATCAATTTAGGGCCAGATTCACAAAAGAGATACGACAGCGTATCTCCTGATACACCGTCGTATCTCTGAGATACGTTTGTCGTATCTATGCGCCTGATTCATAGAATCAGTTACGCATAGATAGCCCTAAGATCCGACAGGTGTAACTGTGTTACACCGTCGGATCTTAGGCTGCAATTCCAGGCCGGCCGCTAGGTGGCGATTCCATTGCGTTCGGCGTAGAATATGCAAATGACTAGTTACGGCGATTCACGAACGTCCGCTTTGCCCGGCGATCTAAATTTACGTTGTTTCCGTAGAGATGCGTCGCGTAAAACTAAGCATGCCCTCTAGGTGGCCTAACCAATGTTAAGTATGGCCGTCGTTCCCGCGTCGAATTTTTACATTTCACCTCGTTTGCGTAAGTCGTCCGTGAATGGCGCTGGACGCCATTTACGTTAACCAATGACGTCCTTGCGACGTCATTTAGCGCAATGCACGTCGGGTAATTTTACAGACGGAGCATGCGCAGTACGCTCGGCGCGGGAACGCGCCTAATTTAAATGGTGCCTGCCCCATTTGAATTAGGCAGGCTTGCGCCGAGCGGATTTACGCTACGCCGCCGCACGTTTACAGGTAAGTGCTTTGTGAATCATGCACTCACGTTGTAAACCTGTGGCGGTGTAACGTAAATGGGATACGTTACGCCGCCGCAGCGTAGCGTAATTCTATGTGAATCCGGCCCTTAGTGTTTTTATGAGGGGAATCCTAAAACCTGAAAATGATTCCAAGGGTTCGTCTGGGGTGAAAAGGTTGAGAAAGGCTGCTTTGGAGAGTTATGACAATGACCTTCTTATCGGTTTACAAAGGCGCCTGTCCTGCCTATCAGACACCCCCCTTCATCGGATGCTGCTTCGGTAAAGTAAGCCTATCAACATGTCCTTTCAAGTGCAGAGACCCGGAGGAGCGAGTTTAGCCACCCAGGGTCAGGAAGTGTGTCATTCGCAGGATTATCAGGGGAAATAAAGCAAAACAAGTTTCAAGAACCACTCCAAGGAGTAGTAAGTTGCAAAACATTACATTTTTGGTTTTGAATTTCGACACACTTTAAAGGGGTTGTAAAGGTACAATTATTTTTCCTAAATATCTTCCTTTCCCTTAGTGCAGTCCTCCTTCACTTACCTCATCCTTCCATTTTGCTTTAAATGTCCTTATTTCTTCTGAGAAATCCTCACTTCCTGTTCTTCTGTCTGTAACTCCACACAGTAATGCGAGGCTTTCTCCCTGGTGTGGAGTGTCCTGCTCACCCCCCCGAGAGTCAGGACACCCACTAACACACAGCTCCTTTCTCTATCTGCAACGTAGAGAGCGTCCTGACTCTCCTGTAGTCCAAGGGAGGGGGTGAGCACGACACTCCACACCAGGGAGAAAGCCTCGCATTACTGTGTGGAGTTACAGACAGAAGAACAGGAAGTGAGGATTTCTCAGAAGAAATAAGGACATTTAAAAGCAAAATGGAAGGATGAGGTAAGTGAGGAGGACTGCTCTAAGGTAAAGGAAGATATTTAGGAAATTTTTTTTTTTACCTTTACAACCCCTTTAACCATTTTGCGGGCCGCTGGTCCGTAATGTACTGCAGATGGGCGGCCCACACAGGCAAAGTGATGCACCTGTATATTGCTGCCTGCTTCCAGGTTTAGGGCGCACGTATGCGTGCCACCCGCCGGCACCCACTCTGATTGTACACAGCAGATGCCTGTCAGCAAGTCCCAGACAATAATTCACAGCCGGGACCTGCTGATCAGCTGTGTGCAATCACAGCTCAGAGCTCTGTGTTGACAATCAACATAGAGCTCTGTACAGAGGGAACGATCTCTCTGTTTCTCATCCCAGCAAAGCAGGAGTGGCAAACGAATGCCCTGTACACATGATCAGTTCGTCTGATGAAAATGGTCTGATGGATTTTTTCATCATATATCCGATGAAGCTGACTTTCATTAGTCTTGCCTACACACCATCGGTTAAAAATCTGACCGTGTCCAACGCGGTGACGTAAAACACAACACTCCTATTGCATGATAGATGAATGCCCGACGTGTTTCTGGAAGTAGACCTTCATCAGGGGCCATACATGAAGAGCAGTGCAGTAATGGTTCTTTCTTTCACACGAACCGTGTCATTTGGTGAGTGTGGACCCTCTTTTGGCTGCCTGTATCTATAGTGGTGAGATGTACGTCTGAGGCCTTGTACTCACGACCGGATCTGTGCGCTGGAAACTGTCTGCCCGACAGTTTCCGGCGTACAAGGCTGATTTGTGTTTTGTTCCGCTGGCGTGTACACACCAGCGGACCAAATTCCCGTCGTACCGGAACGCGTGCACGTAAACTACGTACGACGTCACTATAAAGGGGAAGACCAAAGTTAATGGCGCCGCCCTCTGTTCCTCTTTTGCTAGTTACGTGTTTGCTCGTGTTAGTGAAGGTTTGGTTAGAGCTGATTCGCGCTTCTCGGTCTCCAGGCTTTGACAGCGTGTATTCACGGGTTCAGTGCGTGTGCTTGCGGTAACGTAGTTGTCATTCGGCTATAGGCAAGCAGGTTGTTTCTGCTTTAGCAGTTGCATCCTGTGCGCTCGTATCTGTTTGTCGCGCGTTTGTCGCAGGTAGTGCTGGATTTGCGAGTGCTTTCTGTTTCAGTGTGTTCTTGACTGACCAGCCGGCCGGTTTGAAGCCATGATGGAGCAGCAGCGTCAATTTTCGCGAGTTGGTGCTGTTTATGGGATGGCTGCTGGATATGTTCATTTGTCCAGTACTTTGGCCAGAAACAGGGGGCGGAGGCGTTTCTGGACCAAGAATTGGTTGCGCCAGCGTGACCAGTTCTCACATATGCCTCTGCTTAGGGAACTCCAGGAGAATAATCCTAATGACTTTAGGAATTTTCTCCGCATGACGGACCCCGTATTCAACCGTCTGCTGGATCTTCTGTCCCCCTATATCACGAGGCAGGACACTGTGATGCGCCAAGCCATCACGGCCGAGCAGAGGCTTATTGCCACGTTGCGGTACCTGGCGACTGGGAGGAGCCTGCAGGACCTCAAGTTCTCGACAGGCATCTCTCCGCAGGCGCTTGGGGTCATCATACCGGACACGTGTGCTGCCATCATCAAAGTTATGCATGAGGAGTATATTAAGGTAAGTTTCCTGGCTCTAATAATGTGGCCAACTAACTTTATTTTTATTTTCCCAGATATGCTGTGTGTTTAACTAACGTTAGCTTTTCTCCCTATGCATGTTGATATCAGCTTTACATGTTTTATTCTTGGCCTACCTGCATATTTGTCCCTTACCCAATATTAACCTGTCCAGCATGCTATCCTAGGGACAAACCCACCTTGCCATTTTTTCAAACAGGACTTTTTGGGGTTTTTCCCCCCCCCCCCCCCCCTTCAAACTTTTATTGTCCCCATCAGAGGGCTGTGGAGTCTCTTAATGAAGTGGCCCTATATATTTCATTTTCCAAATTCTCCATGCACATTTTTCTAATGCAATTTTAATACTGTGAACTGTCACAAGGATGCTTGTAGGATGTATTTGTTACAAAGTACTAAATCTCTAATTTTGTTTGTCCCCACAGCTACCCTCCACACCACAGGAATGGCAGTCTGTGGCTTCCCAATTTGCCCAGCGGTGTGATTTTCCAAACTGCGGTGGAGCAATAGATGGGAAACACGTCCGCATTGTGCCCCCACCCCGCTCGGGGTCCTACTATTATAATTACAAGGGTTATCATAGTATTGTGTTGATGGCGGTGGTGTCGGCACAGTATGAGTTTCTATATGTGGACGTGGGGAAGAATGGCCGGATGTCTGATGGGGGAGTGTTCGCACGGACTGATTTCTATGATCGTCTCCAAGCTGGTGGTCTGGCATTGCCACCAGATGAAGATAATGTGGAAGGACTTCCGTTTGTGTTCCTAGCGGACGAGGCTTTCGGGCTTGGTCCTCACCTCATGCGGCCTTTTCCCCAGAGGACCCTCACCTCAGAGAGGAGTGTGTTTAATTTTCGGTTGGCCAGGGCTCGGAGGGTAGTCGAGAATGCCTTTGGGATACTCACCAACCGGTTCCGCCTGTTCAGGACATCGATACATCTGGCGGAATATAAATTGGACACCGTTGTATTTGCCTGCTGCATTTTGCACAACTTTTTACGCAGGCACTCCCAGACGTACCTACCCGACATCGGTTCTGAGGCAAGACTACCCTCAGATCCCCTTCCCGGGCTGGACACTGGTCGCGCTGGCTTGGCCCCCCAATCAGCTCGTGAGGTACGCGACAAATATGTTGAGTACTTCATGGGTCGGGGGGCCATTGCTATGCCAGATCATATTTCTTTCTAATTCGGCCCCCAAAGAAAGGAATATTCTAAAAAATAATAAATAATTAGACCATTGGACTTTATACAGTTGTTTGTCATTAATGCTTTTTCTCTTTTTCTGTCTTCCTGGTTCTCTAACTAACTTCTTCAATTGTAATGCATAATTGATTTCTCCACTTTTAGTAACTAACCACATTTTGCACAGTATTCACTCATCTACAAACAGGGTATTGAGTCTAGAAATAAGAAGCAACTCCATTTGTAAATGTTGAGGTCAATTTTTTTTTATTTTTGCTTGTTCATGACCCCAAAAAAATTTATTGATTTTTTTCATTACTCCCTGCTTTTGTACTTAGGAGTCTTCAAAATTTTTAAAAAAATTTTTTTTTTTTTCAGGTAATTCAACCAAAAATATTATGCAGATTATACATTTATTAACAAGTTCACTTTTTTTTTCCTCAAATATAGTTAGATTTATTGTTTACATATATATATATATATATAGATTATATTTGGTGGGGTGTTTACCGCCTTAAATTTATTTTTGGCCATATTTTTTAGGCACAAAAAACAATAATTTTGTAACCATTTTTCTTGTTTTTGGTGTGTTTTTCTAAAACAAAATTTTTGGGTGAGAATTTGGAGTCAAATCTCTACTTCACTAAATTCAGTGATTAGAGAGATTTATAATTCTATATATATATTGAAAATAATTTTTGGCGTTGTTTATTCTTTATGGTCTAAACTTTATAGTATCCCAAAATGTTCAACATGGTCAAAAAGTAACAAAATCAAATTCAAAAAATATAAAAACTCACAACAGCAGTCAGTCATGGTGTGCTTTCACACTGGAACACGCCAAAATTGGAAGATACACACATTCAGTGCAAACTCGCCAAATGTCATTGGTTCAACAGACAAATGGCCACATGTGCTATCTGACATCATGGGTGATCAATGTCTGTGTTTTGTGGGAGCAAACCCTTCCTCTCAACTACTTGAGGATGGAGGAGGGGGTTGGACCCACAAAGCACAGACATTAGATATTCTGTGATGGCAGATAGCACATGTTGGCACACTGTGTGTGTATCTTCAAATTTTGGCGTATTCATTATTCAAACTGTTAAAATGTTTGTGGGGGCGGGGGATGGGCGGGGGGTGTTTCAGTCTTTGACACGGCCCATCATGTCAATAATGTTCTTAAAATTTGCTTCGATTACCATCATTCTTTGCCGCATATTGTCCATTTCCGTGCTGCATTCCAAAAGGACATTTGTTACATTCTGTTCCATGAGAAACATCCTTTCACGCATATTGTGCATTTCAGTGCTGCACTCCATTACCTGCTGAATAATTATAGCAGCACTTGCACGTGAAAATATTGGCACACCATCCTCCTCCCCTAAACCAACAAAAAAAAAATGGCATTTACAATATTATTTTTCAATGAGGCCTATCTACATATGTTTTTTGGAATCAAGCTAGGGTGACACTGACCTGATGGGCTTCTCCTTTCCACCTCTTCGACATCTTCTATCACTCCTCCTTCTTCCACCACCTCCCCATCATCTTCAATCACTCCTCCTTCTTCCACCACTTCCCCATCATCTTGGACTCCTCCTTCATCCATCAATCCACCTTCTTTCAATTCGCCAAATTGTTCTTCCGCCACTTGCCCTTCATCTGCTATGACTTCTAAGTCCAAAATTACTTCTTCCTCCTCTCTTCCTTCCTCCTTTCTTCCTTCCTCCTCTCCTTCCACATCCTCCTCTCCTTCCACATCCTCCTCTCCTTCCACATCCTCCTCTCCTTCCACATCCTCTTCTCCTTCCACATCCTCCTCCTCCTCCACATGTTGAGATGGCAGATTTTGGCCTTGTCTGGCCCTCTCTGCCTCCTCCAAATGCTGGCGACTTCTTTCCCCTGAAATAAACCAAAAAAAATGTAGACTCATCAGCACACAGATATTGGAGAGCATAAATCGCACACATTGCTTAGAAGATGCTTTCATTTAGTTACTTTTATCTTTCACCAAACCTACATTTTGCAATTACTTCTATATGGCAAGCTCTGATCCTGCCCCTTTTTAGCAAAGTGACACACATGGATGTCCCCCCTAAACTGTATTTCTGGGATACCCTACCAAAACCCATTTTTGATTTGGGGAGACACAGGTGCTCTGCATTGCAGATGTGAAAACATCTGCTTTATTACCACTGTTTTTAGAATGAATCCTGTTTGCCTTTCCCATTCTCATTCTTTTTTTTTATAGAACTAGCTTTTACACAATGTTTACAAACAAAGTTTTTGGCCAGTGAGCCATGTCCAGGTGTGTTGTTCCTGGAATAACCGAGCCTTTCTGATAAACTATGTGATGTTACGTTGTTTACTAAGAACACTGTTTGTAAATATGTAGTTATTTATGTTCTAAAAAATAAATAACAACATGTCTTTAAAATTACAAGCAGGCCAAGGAGGCAGATGGTGAAATATACATGGCAACACATTATTGCAGACAATCACCACCCCCCCCCCCCCCAACCCCAATATATATTTACTTACTTTTACGCAGAATTTTAAGTATTTTCTTCATCTGATGTGGCTCCCTCAATTTTAAGTCTGACCATCGTTTCCTCAGCTGTTCCTTGGACCTGGTGATCCCAAACATCCTCTGCATTCTCCTCGCCACCTTGTCCATAATATGTGCCTTTCGGCGGTTAGGGGTCTTGTATGGCCCTAATTCACCATCATAGTCCTTTTTTCGCATGATGTAAACTAACTCCACCATTTCCTGGAACCGCATATTAGTGGCTTTATATCTTCTTTTCCTTGATCGGGACGTCCCTGCCTCTGTCCCTTCACTTGTGGCATGAGAGCATCGTGCCCGCTCGTGTGACATCGCCATCTTTCCTTTCCCACAGAGATTATGGGCGTGGAAAAGATGAATTCTTACGCCATGGGCGGAGAAGAGGGCGGCGTTTAATACATACGCGGAGTGTAGAGAATGCAAACAACGTGTTTACGTCCGTTACGCGGAGAATCTTCGAGCGCATCCAGAACATACACAGTTAACGCCATATTTCCTAAAATCATTGATTAGGGGCCTCGCAAAGGTGACGAGGGCGGGGTTTCATAAATACGCGGAGTGTTAAAAAGGTTTACGCCGTGATTACGCATCTTACGCGGTAATTAGGCGAGCGTGAGAAACGAGGAGCGAGAGACAGGAAGGTAAGGAATTTAAAAATGTGATCAGCAGAGGCCTTGAAAATGTAGACACATGGGATGGGGGTTTGGGCTGTTGGTTGCACCCTTTTTAAGCTATTCTGTCTATGGGGTACCACAATGTTATTTTGGTATCCAAATGCTTTTGGACACCTCACAAAATAGAGATGTGAACAATGCTGTACCTCATTGACAAGTTTTTGAATGGTGTATTCAGATCAGGCAAAGTATTGTTCAAGTGTTGGTTGTACAGAGGTCATTAGGAAGTGTCTTTTATGTCATCCATTGTCAGGGGTATGAGATTTACACATGAAAGAGTGCCTAGATGAAAACTGACATTTGTAAGCATTGTTTAATTTAATATATTTAAAATATTTACTGCAATGTGAACAATGGCTCTGCATCTAGCAAATCAATGTTTGGTACAAGCAATGCGGCCGAGCTGCCAATCATTGTTTAAACAAGAGAGACTGTGTTTGGAATTAGATATAGGTAATAAATTTGAAGACACATATTAGATCAAGGTCAACGCTGATCCTTTTGAATATTTATTTTTCTGTGGTTTATGTTTTTGTAATCTAGACTCAAAAAGAAATATAATTTTTCAAAAATTGCAATGGACCTCCTACAAAGCAAGGAATCTATAGAGGCCTTACTTCAAAAATACCAGGACACGCCCATCCTGTGGAATTCAAAACACTCGTTATATTGCAATAAAGAGGTACGAGCGGCAGCACTAGAAGAGCTAGCAAATTATATGCAAACTTGGGTGCCAGGATGCACTGCCAACATGGTGAAGGATAAACTTGCCAACCTCAGAAGCACATACAGGAGAGCATACAAAGCTAATAAAATCAAAAAATCGGGAGCAGCAGCAAGACAAGCAAAGGAACCCAAACTGTGGTATTATAAACAGATGGCTTTTTTGCGGGACGAAATGGAAGGCAGGAAAACGATGTCCAGTCTTTCTTCCAACCTTTCCTCCATGCTACCTTCCAGCGGACATTCCCCAGATGACCACAGCCCTGCAGAGTCGGAGGAAGAGGGCCTGGCTGACAGAGATGCAGATCTGCCACCCTTCGATGAGGAGGTATAGTAGTTTCCTCTATATTTATGGCCTAAATAATTCTTGGTGGATTAATGATTAGATATTGAAAAAAAAAAACCAAGCTGGAAAAAAACAAACAAAAAGGTGTACAGACAAATAGGTGTCAGGGATGACAACTGCAGGGGTCAGAAGTAGAGTGTATTCAAGTAATAATGAACAGAAAATACTGAACGAAAAACATGAAAATGAGTGTGGTTTTATTTAGCGAAATTGTAAAAAAATTCCTTTTTTTTACACACAGGAAGAAGAGATCAGCCAGGAGGTGGCAGATCCTCAGGTGTCTGTCAGCCAGGAGGAGGCCGGGGTCAGTGGCAGCCAGGAGGAGGCCGGGGTCAGTGGCAGCCAGGAGGAGGCCGGGGTCAGTGGCAGCCAGGAGGAGGCCGGGGTCAGTGGCAGCCAGGAGGAGGCTGGGCCCAGTGGCCTGCAGCAGGTCCACCCGGCCAGGAGAACCACCACCAGCCAGTCTTCTCCCCCCCAGGTGAGGCCATCAGGCCGAAGGAGGCAGTTGAGGCCTGTGGAGGAGGCAAGCCTCCGCATGATCCAGGAGGCAAGCGCCATCATGAGGGCCCCCCTCAACCCCACAGAGGCCTTCAGTGCCTCATTGGCCCATGATTTAAATGAAGGGGAGGAGGACCAGAGAAGACTGGCAAAGGCCCTGATGAACCAGGTACTTTGGTGGATGCAGAGGGGCCTGCTGACCCCAGACACTGGGCTATGTGACCCGGCCCGGCTTGCGGAACACCATCCTCCTGCTGCCACATCAACCCCACCTGCAAGACCCCGTGTTCGATCCGCTGGAAGGCTGCCTGGAGGGAAGGCTGGAAAGAGGAGGAAACGTTGATTTTCTGCCTTCCATTTCCTTCCACATAAAGGACATCTTGTTTGTACTACCACAGTTTGGGTTCCTTTGTTTGTGTGCTGCTGCTTCATATTTTTGTGTTTGGCTCCTGAGGCTTGGAAGTTTATCCTTCACCATGTTGGAAATGCAAGTTTGCATATAGTTTGCTATCTATTCTAGTGCTGCCGTTCTTTTTATTTTTTTGTGATGACATTTGCCAGAATAAAAGGCCTTTTGCTTTCATTTGAAAACATGTCTATTGTTTGATATACTGTGGGGATTATTAGGCAGCAAACCTTTAATAAATATACAATGGGTAATTTACAAAGGACACACTCCTTGGGGGGGGGGGGACATTTGGTGTGCCAACATGGTTTAATATTCTCTAATGAAACACCAAAAAAAAAAATAAAAAAATAAAAATACATGTAAAAAAAAAATAGTTTAAATGGTGACATAACTAGAAACAAAAAAAGAAATTAAAAAAATGCACATTCCTTTACAAAAATGAATACTCTAAATTATGGAGGACCACCAACCAAAACACACGTCTGGCATAGAAAACATTATTAAAGGATTACATCACAAGCAAGAAATGTGACATTTCAGTATGGGACAACTCTATTGAAATTGCATCAGCAAGAGAACGGGGTTATTCTAGCAAGAGAAGAATTAATAAAACGAGGCTTTAAAATGTGGTTTAGTGCGCCTTTTTAAGACATTGTTCTCTTGCTAGAATAAAAGGTTTCTAATGACGAATGTGCCATATCCCAAAGAAACGCGAGTTTTACCTGAACGAGCGCTCCCGTCTCCTCATTTGGACTGAGCATGCGCGGGGTTTTTGTACGCTGCTTTTGTGTACAGACGACCGAACATGTCTGACGGACACGATTCCAGCAGACTGTTTTAAAGCAAGACCAGGAAACAGTTGTTCGTTGGAAAACGGTCTGGCCGACGATTGTTTGCTGGAATTCTGTACGTTACTGCCTACACACGAACGAACATGTCCGCTGAAACTGGTCCGCGGACCAGTTTCAGCAGACATGTTTGGTCGTGAGTACGAGGCCTGAGTGTTCCTCAAGCCCAGATGGACGGGGAATAGGTGAGCCCAGGTCCCTCTGGTGTAATGATCCCAGATCACGTCCTTCCCACGTCCCAGTCCAAAATGCCCTGGAACCCTGTCGGGGTCTCAAATAGACCCAATCAATCTTCAGACTCACAGCAGCTGGGTCCGAGAGTGGTGTTTCCCCTAGTGTGTAGGTGCCCAAGGTTCAACTGTAATTGAATCCATCATTTTATTTTCTGTCTTAATTAAATATTTTTTTACACAATCACCCTTTACAACTTTTTTTTTTTGCTGCCAAAAAAAACCCCTGGGGAAATTTTTCAATTTTTTTTTAACCACTTCCCGACGGCCGTACGACTTTATACGGCCGCAGGGTGGTTGTGAATCTCTAACTCGCCGTATTTTTACGGCCTCCGCTCCTCCTGGTCACTGGGGGGCGCGCGAGCGCGTCCCCGCTGCATCACTGAGATGCCGATGCGCGTACCTGGCGGCCGCGATGTCCGCCAGGCTCCCGCGATCGGCGGTTACAGAGACAAGGATCTGTGTGTGTCAGGGAGAGAGGAGACCGATCTGTGTCTCTTGTACAAAAGGACACAGATCGGTCACCTCCCCCAGTCACCCCCCCTCCACCTACAGTTAGTAACACTCACTAAGGTACACATTTAACCCCTCCCTCACCCCATAGTGTTAACCCCTTCAATGCCAGTCACATTTATACAGTAATTAGTGCATATTTATAGCACTGATCGATGTATAAATGTGAATGGTCCCAAAATGTGTCAAAAGTGTCCGATGTGTCCGCCATAATGTCGCAGTCCCAAAAAAAAACGCACATCGCTGCCATTACTAGTAAAAAATAAAATAATAAAAAATAATAAATCTGTCCCCTATTTTGTAGGCGCTATAATTTTTGCGCAAAACAGTCGCTTATCGCGATTTTTTTTTTCTACCAAAAATATGTAGAATACATATCGGCCTAGACTGAGAAAAAAAGATTTTTTTTTAAATTGTCGCTCTATTTTTGTTTATAGCGCAAAAAATTAGGGTTGTCCCGATACCACTTTTTTAGGACCGAGTACAAGTACCGATACTTTTTTTCAAGTACTCGCCGATACCGAATACCGATACTTTTTTTTAAATGTGTCCCCAAATGCAGCCATGTCCCCCCACAAATCCAGCCATGTCCTCCCCATATCCAGCCATGTCCCCCCCATATGCAGACATGTCCCCCCCAATGCATCCATGTCCCCCCCCCAATGCATCCATGTCCCCCCCCCAATGCATCCATGTCCCCCCACATATGCAGCCATGTCCCCCCACATATGCAGCCATGTCCCCCCCATATGCAGCCATGTCCTCCCCATATCCAGCCATGTCCCCCCCATATATGCAGCCATGTCCCCCTTACCGTACATGCTGCCGCATCCCCGCTGCCGCGCCGCATCCCCGCTTGGATAATACGGGCGGGGAACATATTCTATTTTGGTATCGGGGGTATTTGCGGGAGTATGAGTACTCGGTATTGTCCCGATGCCGATACTAGTATCGGTATCGGGACAACCCTACAAAAAATAAAAACCGCAGAGGTGATCAAATACCACCAAAAGAAAGCTCTATTTGTGGGGAAAAAAGGACGTCAATTTTGTTTGGGAGCCACGTCGCATGACCGCGCAATTGTCAGGTAAAGTGACACAGTGCCGAATCGCAAAAAGTCCTCTGGTCCGGAAGGGGGTATATGTGCCCAGTAAGCAAGTGGTTAAAGTTGAGAAGTGTGCCAAAGATGATTAAATACCAACAAACGAAAGCTCTATTTGTGTAAAAAAAATAATATAAATTTTATTTGGGTACAGTGTAGCATGACCGCGCAATTACCAGGTACAGTAACACAGTGCTAAATTCCAAGAGATGGCCTGGTCATGAAGGGGGGGGGGGGGGGGAAAATCTTCCAGAGCTTAAGTGGTTAAAGTATTGAAGGCAATGGATCAGTATAACAGTCAGGCAACTACCATTTTTCACCAGGAGGTCAGCGATGGCAGACAGCCTCCATAACTCTCCCTGTAGAGGACGCTGCGTTTTCTGATGGATGTCAAGTCTACAAACATGATGATGCCATTAAAGCGATTTCTTTATGAGCTTTTCTTCCACGGGAGGGGAAAGGAGCTTTGCCAAGAACAATTAAAAGACAATAATTCTAATCTTGTTGGATGAACATGTATTATCATTCACAACAAGCGTATCTCTTGTCCTGGCCTCTTAAACACTATTTATTATTCCAGAATGTTAGAATCACTTTGTAATGAAGTATTTTATGGATCGGTCGCGTCTCTTTCCTTCTGCCTGGAGATTTATATTTTCCCTGCCTCTTCCATATCTGGATTATAAATTTCACTCCAGTCTCTTCTTTTTTTATTTTTATTTTATTTTTTTCATAAATAAATTTGCCAATTATATTATTTTTTTCCTTCTGTTCCAAAGCCAGGATTTCCAGAATATTTTTTTATTTTTATTAGATAATGACAAGTATATCAAAGCCGATTTCATGTTTTCTTGGATATGCAATTTACTTTATACATCAGTGGCTTAATATTTGGTGGAACGCAACCAATTCAACAGGAAACAACTTAGGGCCAGATTCACAGAAGAAGTACGCCGGAGTATCTGCTGATACTCCGGCGTACTTTCAAATTTGCCGCGTTGTATCTTTATTTGTAATTCACAAACAAGATACGACGGCATTTGGCTAAGATCCGACAGGCGTACGGCTTCGTTACGCCTTCGGATCTTAGGCTGCAATACTTCGGCCGCCGCTGGGTGGAGTTTGCGTCGTCTTCCAACGTCGGGTATGCTAATTAGCTGTTTACGGCGATCCATGAAGGTACGCGCGTTCGTTACGTCGTCGCTAGTCGTCTTTTCGCGTCGAAAAGTTACGGCTGCTATTTAGGTGGTGTAACAATAGACAGCCCATGTTAAAGTATGGCCGTCGTTCCCGCGTCGAATTTCAATTTTTTTTTTTGCGTAAGTCGTCCGGGAATACGAAAGTACGTTACACACGTCGCCATTAAAAACATTACGTCGGGGCGACGTCATTTCGCGCAAAGCACGGCGGAAAAATTTCAAATGGAGCATGCGCAGAACGTTCGGCGCGGGTACACGCCCCATTTGAATTAGGCGGGCTTGCGCCGGACAGCTTTACGTTGCACCGCCGTAAGTTTACACGCAAGTGCTTGGTGAATCAGGCACAATACGTTACGCCGCCGCAATTCTTTATGAATCTGGCCCTTTGTATTCCATGTTCTCTTCTTTTTTTCTTTTTTTTTTTGATGGGGAGGGGGTGGCCATTTTTTTTTTTAATTATTGGCTAGCTGTAATGAGAATTGGCAACTACCTGCCATCCGGGCACTTTCACCCGCTTCCTGCCCAGGCACATTTTCAGCTTTCAGCGATGTCATACGTTAACCACTTCCTTACTGGGCACTTAAAGGAGTTGTAAAGGAAATTTAATTTTTTTGCTGAAATGACTGTTTACAGGGTATAGAGACATAATAGTTAAGTGATTTCTTTTAAAAACGATTAAAAATAGATAAAAATCAATCATATAATGTACCTGTAGTTTCTAGTTTCGTTTTTGCATGTTGTTTCCTGCTTCTGTGCTGTACAGAGCCACAGAGCCAATACATGGTAGTGATGGTTTGTAAAATGAAACTGATTGGTGCTGTGGGGTTTTAGACACACAGGGGCAGATCCACAAAGCGACGTACTTTCAAATTTCCCGCGTCGTATCTTTGTTTTGAATCCTCAAAACAAGATACGACGGCATCTGGGTTAGATCTGACAGGCGTACGTCTTCGTACGCCTTCGGATCTAAGATGCAATTCTTCGGCGTACGCTGGGTGGCATTCCCGTCGTAATCCGCGTTGAGTATGCAAATTAGCTATTTCCGACGATCCACAAACGTACGAGCGGCCGTCGCATTCTTTTATGTCGTCTCTAGTCGGCTTTTTCCGGCGTATAGTTAAAGCTGCTATTTGGTGGCGTACGCAATGTTAAGTATGGCCGTCGTTCCCGCGTATAATTTAAAAAAAAAAATGTTACGTCCATGAAAATGGTCGTCCATGAATCGGGATGGACGTAATTTACGTCCACGTCAAAACAATGATGTCCTTGCGACGTCATTTAGCGCAATGCACGGCGGGAAATTTAGGGACGGCGCATGCGCAGTTCGTTCGGCGCGGGGACGCGCTTCATTTAAATGAATCACGCCCCCTACTCGCCGATTTGAATTAGGCGCCATTACGCCACGAGAGATAGACTACGCCGCCGTAACTTACGGCGCAAATTCTTTCTGGATTCGAAGAAAACAAAAGTAAGTTACGGCGGCGTAGCGTATCTCAGATACGCTGCGCCGGGGGAGATCTTTGTGGATCTGCCCCACAGTAATCACACCTCCTTGATTAGTGACCACAGAGAGAAAGCTCCCAGTACTGTGGTTATCAGGAAACAGACAACCAGGAAGTGTGAAGATCAGAGAAGAATTACAGCAACTTGAGAGCAAAAACGAACAATGAGGACATGAAAACAGCACTGCATTAAGGTAAAGGAAGCTATTAAGATAAAAAAAAAATTCCTTTACAAACCCTTTAAACCCCTTTCCCACCCAGACCAATTTTCAGCTTTCAGCGCTGACGCATTTTGAATGACAATTGCGCAGTCATGCAACACTGTGCCCAAATTATATTTTTATCATTTTTTTTCCCCCACAAATAGAGCTTTCTTTTGGTGGTATTTGATCATCTCTGCGGTTTTTATTTTTTGCATTTTGAAAAAAACACAATTTTTTTTTACTTTTTGTTATAATAATATCCCCAATTAAAAAAAAAAAATTTCCTCAGTTTAGGCCGATACGTATTCTTCTACATATTTTTTGTATAAAAATCGCAATAAGCGTTTATCGATTTGTTTGCGCAAAAGTTATAGCGTCTACAAAATAGGGAATAGGTTTATGATTTTTGTATTTTGTAATGGCGGCGATCTGCGATTTTTGTCAGGCCTGTGATATTGCGGCGGACATATCGGACACTTTTGACACTATTATGGGACCATTCACATTTATACAGCGAACAGTCCTATAAATATGCACTGATTACTGTATAAATGTGACTGGCAGGGAAGGGGTTAACATTAGGGGGCGAGAAAGGGGTTAAATGTATTCCCTGGGAGTGATTCTAACTGTGGGGGGAGGGGACTGACTGGGGGAGGTGACTGATCTGTGTCCCTATGTACAAGGGACACAGATCGGTCTCCTCTCTCCCTGACAGGATGTGGAGCTCTGTGTTTACACACAGAGCTCCACGTCCCTGCTCTGTCGCTGCCGATCGCGGGTACCTGGTGGACATCGCGGCCGCCAGGCACGCGCATCGGCATCACGTGACACGCCGGGCAAAGTTTTTCCCCCGCTGCACGCCCTCGGCAGGGTGCGCGGGGAATGTAAATAAAAGGACGTCCTCCCGGCAGTTGAGAGCCGCGCTGTGGACGTCTTTCGGTTAGCGGTTAAATGACAATTGCACGGTCATGCAACACTTCACCCAAATTAAATTTTCTATTTTTTTGGGAGACAGAGCTTTCTCTTTTTGATATTTAAAAATCACCACTGGGGTTTTTCATTTTTTTTGCTAAACAAAATGAAAAAAAAAAAAAAAAACCCTGAAAATTTTGAAAAAAAAAGGTTTGTAAATAAAACTTTGTAAATAAGTCATTTTTCTCCTTCATTGATGTGCACTGATGAGGCTGCAGTGATGGGCACTGACAAAGCAGCACTGATAGGCATTGATGAGGAGACACTGATAATTCTGCACTGATATGTGGCACTGATGGGCCCTGATGGGGAATAATAGCTGGCAATAATGGGCACTGATAGGCAGCAATGATAGGCGGCACTGATGGTTAAATTTAAAACAAGTTGGCTTTTTTTTAACCGATGGTTAAATAACCAATGGCGCCCACACACGATCGGTTTTGACCGATGAAAACGGTCCATCAGACCATTCTCATCGGTTTAACCGATCGTGTGTACGCGGCATAACACTGGGATGCCATTAAAGTTAATGGGCCAGATTCACAGAACAGATACAACGGCGTATCTCCTGATACACCGTCGTATCTCTTGTCCTATCTATGAGGCTGATTCATAGAATCAGTTACGCATAGATAGCCCATAGATCCGACAGGTGTAATTGAGTTACACCGTCGGATCTTAGGATGCAGTACCTCGGCCGCCGCTGGGTGGAGTTCGCGTCGTATTCCAGCGTCGGGTATGCAAATTAGCAGTTACGACGATCCACGAAGGTTTTTCCCGTCGTTACATCGTCGCTAGTAATTTTTTCCCGTCGCAAAATTACACCTGCTTTAACATGGCTTAACTTTAGTCGAGCCATGTTAAAGTATGGCCGTCGTTCCCGAGTCGAATTTCAATTTTTTATTTTTTTTGGCGTAAGACATCCGGGAATACGAATGGACGCTACGCACGTCGCCGCTCTAAAAAATGACGTCACATCGCGCAAAGCACGGCGGGAATTTTTAAACTGAGCATGTGCAGTACGTCCGGCGCGGGAGCGCGCCTAATTTAAATTGTGGACGCCCCATTTGAATTGGGCGGGCTTGCGCCAGACGTGTTTACGATACACCGCCACAAGTTTACAGGTAAGTGCTTTGTGGATCAGGCACTTACACTGAAAACTTGCGGCAGTGTAACGTAAAGGGGTTACGTTGCGCCTCCGCAATTGTACGAGAATCTGGCCCAATGTGTGTGTAAAGGCAGGCGTCCCAATACTTTTGGCAAAATAGTGTATTTTCAAGACTGAAAATGACTTTTTGTAATTACACTGAAATTGTAAAGCCTATATGATATACTTGAATATTTCCTGGTAATTGACCTTTAACCTTTATATGTTGGCGCTGCCACTCATACTAAAGAGTGTGGACCTAAATTGATAATGTATTCGTTTCTTGGCCCGCTGGAACATTTCTTTAATTTATTCCAAGAAGAGGTACCGTGGTCTGTCCACCTGTTCATTTTTCACGATTTAGTAAACTCTATTCAGTCCAAACCAACTGGTAATCATGACTACTGCACGGGTCTAAGTGGAGTTTTTAATAATATGCCAAAATAAATCTAGGTTATAGCGTTTGACTGATTAACGTGATGAACGGCTGGGCCTGTTTTTTTTTATTTTTTATTATTTTTTTTTTTTTTCTCAGGTTGGGTGTGTCGTAATGACGGCAAATTTAACCTTTAAATTCGGTTATTTATTCTTCATTTCAACTATTTCTATAGCAATGAATAATTCAAAGGATCCCTCGAGAGTCTGCTAGAAGACGGTTACTACTTTATAAATCAAAAATAAAAAGTAAAATATGATACAACTATAGAATAAATGAGGGGAATAAGAAATGGAAAAAGTATCATTATTTTCCAGCTACTTATGTGAAATAATAACACGAATGGCAAGCTTATGAAAAACTTACTTAACAAATCTACCCTTAGGGGATTGGAAAACTCCGAGCGTGCTCCCTCTTGTGGAGGACACTAAAGAAAAATGAGTTTAAAATGTATTTTGAAAAAATATATTATTTTACAGAAATACATTTTCATCACTGTCTACCTATAGGGAACTGTTCACCCAAAAAAATGATATGTTATTATTATTATTTTTTTTTTTTCAAGGTTATTCAGTAAACCAATTGATATCTGTCCTAAAGTTTCTCCAAGAAATTTCCAAAAAAACAGGAATTTATAAGGTATCAGTCTACATTAACAATCCATTCACCTAAATACACCTAAATATATAATAAATGCATCATTTTTTATTATTTATAATTCAAACAAATAGCTTCAAGCCACATCAATCACATACAAATCAATTATTGGATGTTACAATCATTAGAATACAACAAATGTGACTTAAAGCGGGGGTTCACCCTAAAACCCTAAAAAAAAAAAATTCTACCATGTCATCCAGCATACTAGCGCGAGCTACAGTATGCCTTTATTTTATTTTTGTTGCGCCGTACTCACAGTTTAATCCCGTAGTTACGTTTCAGACTCCCCGCGAGGAGTAGGCGTTCCTATGCAGAGGGGAACATGATTGACGGCCGGCTATGGCGCGTCACGCTTCCCGAAAATAGCCGAAATAGGACTTGGCTCTTCACGGCGCCTGTGCAGTCAGCTCCTAGTCTGTGCGCAGGTGCCGTATAGCGCCGTGAAGAGCCAAGTCCTACTCCGGCTATTTTCGGGAAGCGTCACGCGCCATAGCCGGCTGTCAATCATGTACCCCTCTGCATAGGAACGCCCATTCCCCGCGGGGATTCTGAAACTTAACTACGGGATTAAACTGTGAGTACAGCGCAAAAAAATAAAATAAAGGCATACTGTAGCTCACGCTATTATGCTGGATTTTATGGTAGAAACTTGTTATTTAGGGTGAACCACCGCTTTAATATTTCCAGAGGTTTACCATTACCCTTAAGGGGGTAAATTATACCATTATGACCACTTGCCGACCAGCCCACCGTAAATATGTGTCATTACTTTACCATTCCTACCAGGGTTGTGGCAGCAGCTAGCTGCCATAACCCTGGTATCGCTTTTTACTATGGGCGATTGTGTGTGGGATAAAAGTGGTCCCGGGGGCGGATTTGCCACGGGATCACTTTTAGAAGCGTCGGAAGGGTGGCTCCCGGTGGTTTTCCCGGGCTTACCTGGGCCATTGGTAAAGCCCTAGAACAATTTGATGAAGCCATTAGCTGGGCAGGGAGACAAGTGAAGCCAAGATGGCCACCACTCGTCTCTATTCCCTTGAAGGACAGGAGCAACGTCCGATGTCACTTCCGACTCCTGGGCCATAATAAACCTTTTTTTTTTTAAGTTAACCACTTGCCTTCCGCTGCACGCTGATATACGTCGGCACAATGGCAGCGGTGGGCAAATGGGCGTACAGGTACGTCCCCTTTAAAAAGCCGTGTGGCGGGCGCATGACCATGCCCGCAGGCCCCGCAAACTCCATGGGGGGGGTGGTTGGGGAGAGGGGGAAAGGGGGAGGGGAAGGGGAAAAGGGGGGAGGAAAATGGGGGCCCCTTCCCCTCCCCCCAACCACCCCACCTCCCATTTTCCTTCCCCTCTCCCCTTTCCCCTCCCTTCCCCCCTCCTAGTCCCCCCCCAACCCTACCTCCCATTTCCTTCCCCACCTCTTTTGCCCTCCCCCCCTTTTCCCCCACCTCCTATCCTTCTTTTTCCATAACCTCACATGGTGGCCCCCAACAACCTTATTTATACAATTTTGTAGCTTAAAGCGGGGGTTCACCCTAAAAACGATTTTCTAACATTACATCCAGCTCACTCTCTACATTCACAGTATGCCGTTTTTTGTTTTTTTTTGTTTTTTTGCTGTACATACCTCGTACAGCTATTTTCTTCCCCGGCTTCTGGGTCGGGACTCCCGCGGGAGTGGGCGTTCCTATCCAGCAGGTGATTGACGTGATGACAAAAACGAACTCCCCCGTCGCATAAGGAACGTCACGAGTTGCCGAAAGAAGCCGAACGTCGGTGCGCAGGCGCTGTATAGCGCCGACTCGCCGTTCGGCTTCTTTCGCTTTAATACTATCCAATTTTTTTTACCAGAGAGTATCACACAATCCCCCTCCTTCGCCGCGGGGGGTACCTTTTTGAGCCGTCACCCAGTCCATGAGCCTTATCTGGTGAGCAGGTCAACATAATGTTTTTGACATTGACCGTATTCATGATGTTAAAATGCTGTATCTTTATATGTATTATGTTTATGTTCTTGCTATTTTTTTTGTATTGTATTATGTATTATACAGACCCTTCTGAAGAAGCGGTGCTAACCGCGAAACCGGTTGGGGCTTTCGCCTTTCTCCACTACAACTGACACGTGACGGTCTTCCATTATTAATAAATGCTGTTTTCTATTGTGGGGTTTGGCTCAAGTGTTTTTTATTCTGTATAGTTTTTTATGTGTAATAAATATTTTTTATATTATTTCCTCGTTGTGTTATCAGTACCTAGAAAAGTCCAAATTAACATCCCTATGCTTGGTGACCATTTATGGGTTAGACGGCACTAGCAACCCTCACCCTATGCTCATCCGGTCCAACTTTCTATCACTTATCATGGATGATGGTACTTGTTTACTTTAAGATTGACAAGTTTTAACTGAGGCTATACTCAAAATTGTACAGTTTAGCCATGTTTGTGAATGGCGCTAATGCAAATCTGTTCAGTAGAGTTGAATTACTAAAGGCAAATAGACTCCTCACATTGAAAGGAGCCCCAGAGCTTAATAATTAAAGTGAAGCTCTGCTGGCTTCCATCATGAAATCATCTTTAACCAAAAATACAGTTTTTTATTTGTTTTTCTTGCATGTGATTGGGTATTTATTGCAAAGTGAAACTTCATCACATTCACTTAGCTCTGGGGCAAATTCTCTTGGAATCTGAAACTTCCCTTGCAAGGTGAACAACCTATTTACCTTTAGATAAGAAAATATTGTGTTGCGCTGATAATCAAGTAAAAAAATTGCATACATATATATATATACCATATACATAAATAAGAACCCCCTACACCTCGAATCAGGGAGGTATATGTGCAAAAGATAAACAAAAACCACTAAAAAACTATAATGTGAAAAAGTTCTAATAGAACCAGCAAAAATAGTTCATGGAGAAAACACAGTTCAGTACATAGGCTAATAGGAGACAGGTGTGAGATCCACAGTCCTCTGGTGTGCAGCTGTCATTATAGCAAAAAAAACTTTCCCTTCTGGACTCCCCGATTAAACACAGGATATCAGCCGCTCATAAGGAGAAAAGAAAGATATATGGTGCAAATAACGTAATAAAATGGGAAATGAACCCTGCAATACAATGATTGCACTCACGGAACCTCGATGGTAAACAGGCTCAACTGCAATCAGTCATTGAACGCCGCTCAGTGCTACGATCTCCTCAGAAGGACGGATTCGACCATCGACCGTCGATCGCGTCACTCGGCTTCTCCCCCACGCGTATCGTCAATAGCCACTTGACTTATTCATGGGTAAATCAACCCCAGTTCTGACTTCAATGGGTGTATAGTTGTTTGAATTAATGGGATTGACTAAGAGCTGCATGATTAATCGTCAAGAATTGTTATTGCAATTTTTTTTCCCTGTTGCGATCTTCACAGTATTTCCTGATCTTTTGTATGCAGAGAATTCTCTCTGCTCTCAGTCATCACGGGCAGTCTGACACGTTTTTTCCAAATTCTTTACCAGTGGAAGTTAAGTCTAAACATTGTATCAATTTGTGTTTTACATTAAAGGAATAGACTTCTGTATGTAAATTAGGAAAGTTTAAAGGGGTTGTAAAGGTAAAAAAAAAAAAAAATCCTAAATATCTTCCTTTACCTTAGTGCAGTCCTCCTTCACTTACCTTATCCTTCCATTTTGCTTTTAAATGTCCTTATTTCTTCTGAGAAATCCTCACTTCCTGTTCTTCTGTCTGCAACTCCACACAGTAATGCAAGGCTTTCCCCCTGGTGTGGAATGTCATTCTCGCCCCCTCCCTCGAGGGGGGAGGGGGCGAGCAGGAGAGTCAGGACGCTCTCTACGTTGCAGATAGAGAAACGAGATGTGTGTTAGTGGGGGTCCTGACTCTCCCGTAGTCTAAGGGAGGGGGTGAGCACGACACTCCACACCAGGGAGAAAGCCTCGCATTACTGTGTGGAGTTACAGACAGAAGAACAGGAAGTGAGGATTCCTCCAAAGAAATAAAGACATTTAAAAGCAAAATGGAAGGATGAGGTAAGTGAAGGAGGACTGCACTAAGGTAAAGGAAGCTATTTAGGAAATTTGTTTTTACCTTTACAACCCCTTTAACCACTTAAACACTAAACCTTTTTCTGACAGTTTTTTTTTTCAATTTAAAATCATTATTTTTGCTAGAAAATTACTTAGAACAACCAAACATTATATACAGTTGCCACAAAAAGTATGTGATCCCTCTTGGAATGATATGGATTTCTGCACAAATTGGTCATAAAATGTGATCTGATCTTCATCTAAGTCACAACAATAGACAATCACAGTCTGCTAAAAATAATAACACACAAAGAATTAAATGTTACCAATGTTTTTATTGAACACACCATGTAAACATTCACAGTGCAGGTGGAAAAAGTATGTGAACCCCTAGACTAATGACATCTCTAAGAGCTAATTGGAGTGAGGTGTCAGCCAACTGGAGTCCAATCAATGAGATGAGATTGGAGGTGTTGGTTACAGCTGCTCTGCCCTATAAAAAATACACACCAGTTCTGGGTTTGCTTTTCACAAGAAGCATTGCCTGATGTGAATGATGCCTCGCACAAAAGAGCTCTCAGAAGACCTACGATTAAGAATAGTTGCCTTGTATAAAGCTGGAAAGGGTTATAAAAGTATCTCCAAAAGCCTTGCAGTTCATCAGTCCATGGTAAGACAAATTGTCTATAAATGGAGAAAGTTCAGCACTGCTGATACTCTCCCTAGGAGTGGCCGTTCTGTAAAGATGACTGCAAGAGCACAGCGCAGACTGCTCAGTGAGGTGAAGAAGAATCCTAGAGTGTCAGCTAAAGACTTACAAAAGTCTCTGGCATATGCTAACATCCCTGTTAGCGAATCTATGATTTGTAAAACACTAAAAAATAATGGATTTCATGGGAGGATACCACAGAGGGGGGGTTGTCCCCTCCCGCCGCCTATAAGAACAATCAAGCGGCGGAACCACCACTATGATCATTCTTATGGTGTGCAGGATCGCCGCCGAAACACAATGATATCTGAATGATGCCTCTAGCTGCAGGCATCATTCAGATATCACCGCACAAAGCCCAGGACGTCATATGACGTCCACCCGGGATGGGAGATCCCCTCTGTGGACGTCATATGACTATGTGCGGTATTAAAGTGGTTAACCAGTAAAGTTAGCCTAAATTTTTTTTTTTTGTATAATGTGTGCGATTTTACGCCGCGAGAATCGTGGTCTTTAGTCTAAGCAAAAAATTGTGTTTCTCATTTTGGCCAGAATCGTGCCGCTCTAGATTGACTGTATACCTTTCAAGGGAAGTTGCACTTTGTAAGTGAAGTTGCCCCAGAGGCTCAACCCCCCAATGTGTTTATGTGTATCCTCCATTATTGGATACATCAATGTGCATTATAGGGCCTGTTGATAATAATGGCAGCTTGTAAAAACACATGAAAATGTACATGGATATGTGAGAAGCGAAGGGTGTCTAAAGCCTCGTACACCCGATCAGTCCATCCGATGAGAACGGTCTGAAGGACCGTTGTCATAGGTTAACCGATGAAGCGGACTGATGGTCCGTCGCGCCCATACACCATCGGTTATATAACCGATCACGTCAGAACGCGGTGACGTAAAACACAACGACGTGCAGAAAAAAAATGAAGTTCAATGCTTCCAAGCATGCGTCGACTTGATTCTGAGCATGCGTGGATTTTTAACCGATGGTCGTGCCTACTAACGATCAGTTTTGACCTATCGGTTAGGAATCCATCGGTTAAATTTAAAGCAAGTTGGCTTTTTTTAACCTATGGATAAATAACCTATGGGGCCCCCACACGATCGGTTTTGACCGATGAAAACGGTCCTTCAGACCGTTGTCCTCTGGTTAACCTATCGTGTGTACAAGGCCTAACTCTAGTGAGGCGACATAAAAAAAATTGGGTGCAAAAATGTTAAATTCTCACAACAAAATGTATAAACCCGGAGTGTGATGGAAGGCGGCTGCTTCAACTGAATACAGACTTAAGCCTCGTACACACGACCGAGGAACTCGACGGGCGAAACACATCATTTTCCTCGTCGAGTTCCTTGTTCGGCTGTCGAGGAACTCGACAAGGCAAGTTTCTCCATTCCCGTCGAGGAAATAGAGAACTTGCTCTCTTTTTGGCTCGTCGAGTTTCTCGACAGTTTCCTCGCCGAAAATGTACACACGACCGGTTTCCTCGGCAAAAAAATATCTCCCAGCAAGTTTCTTGCTGTTTTTTGCCGAGAAACTCGGTCGTGTGTACGAGGCTTCATAGATTTTGGATGAATTGACCTTTTTTAATGTTGTAATGGAATTTTGTAGCAATTGCCCTGATCCTTCACAGCTTAATGGAGAGCATTTACATCGGTAAAGAGCCTTAGATTCCGATCTTTTTTTATTAATAATCCCCAGAATGAGGCCGAGTTCAACTATAATTTCATGACTCCACAGTTAACAGAATGCCCCCCCCCCAGTGAATTAGGAAAATCTCATCTACACTTATTCATCCAAATATTTTGACTGCGGCTTATCTGTTAGACGTCTGGTGTCACATTCATTCATTCATGCCTAGGAGAGAGGGATCAGCGAAGTGCGTAATTTGTAAGATATCAGAGTTTAATACAATAGAAGCTATTGCAATAAAGCCAGATCAAATGCTTTAATCTAAAATCCTCTTTCTGCTCGGAGTGCCATGTCCTAGTTCAGGAAAAGTCTAACCGTGGCCACATTCCTTCCCGAAATCATGAGCTTCTTATACGTAATTAATGTGCATTCTTCGCTCTCTCTCTCTTTCTTTTCTCTTTTTTTTATTTTTTTATTCCACTTTCAAAGGGATGCCCAGTCATTGCCCACTCTGAGTTTCCAGTTCTTCAAGGGCAATAATTACTGTATTTATTGGCGTATAACACTCACTTTTTTACCATGAAAATAGAGGGTAAACTGTGCCTGCGTGTTATACGCAGGGGGCTTAGGAACGTTTTTTTCCTGAAACTTCCCTCTAAGGCCCCGTACACACGACCGAACATGTCTGCTGAAACTGGTCCGCGGACCAGTTTCAGCAGACATGTTTGGCCGTGTGTAGGCCCGAGCGGACCATTTTCGGGCGGATTGGACAGGTTTCCAGCGGACAACTGTTTCCTGGACTTGCTTTACAACAGTCCGCTGGAAACCTGTCCGCCCGGACATGTCCGGCCGCCCGCCATCCCTCGCATGCGTCGAATGACTTCGACGCATGCGTGGAAGCATTTAAAAGGCAGGCCCGCCCACGTCGCCGCGTCATTGTCGCGGCGACACCGCGTCATCGACGACACACCCCGCGTATTGTTTACGCGCGGACTTCTGTTCGATGGTGTGTACAGCCATCGAACAGAAGTCCCCGGGCAGACATGTCCGATGAAAACGGTCCGCGGACCGGTTTCATCGGACATGTCTGCTCGTGAGTACAAGGCCTTAAAGTTAGGGTGCGTGTTATACGCCGATAAATACGGTAATGAAAAGCCTTCCTTTGTAAGTTCAGACATTACCCAACTATCCATTTGGGAATGGTCATCTCCTAGAATATGGCTGACTATACATTATATATATACACACACACACACAGGGCCAGATTCACAAAAGAGATACGACGGCGTATCTCCTGATACGCCGTCGTATCTCTGTGATCCGCCCGTCCTAACTATGCGGCTGATTCATAGAATCAGTTACGCATAGATAGCCCTAAGATCCGACAGGTGTAACTCCACACAGTAATGCGAGGCTTTCTCCCTGGTGTGGAGTGTCGTGCTCGCCCCCTCCCTTGGACTACAGGAGAGTCAGGACGCTCTCTACGTTGCAGATAGAGAAATGAGCTGTGTGTTAGTGGGCGTCCTGACTCTCCTGTAGTCCAAGGGAGGGGGCGAGCACGACACTCCACACCAGGGAGAAAGCCTTGCATTACTGTGTGGAGTTACAGACAGAAGAACAGGAAGTGAGGATTTCTCAGAAGAAATAAGGACATTTAAAAGCAAAATGGAAGGATGAGGTAAGTGAAGGAGGACTGCACTAAGGTAAAGGAAGCTATTTAGGAAAAAAAAATGTTACCTTTACAACTCCTTTAAGGCTGTTAGATAAGAAGATGTGCGCTGTGAATACTTTCCGGATGCATTGTAGATAACCATTACTGTCTACCCCTGGCCTAAGCCTGAGCCTGCCAGTCCCTTCCACCCCCCTAATGGTTCGGCCACCTTTAGGCTTTCATAAGAAGGTTGGGAAATGCACATGGGAAATGGAGATCACTATCTCCGGCGAATGTCACTTATCAGTCCCGGAATGTTTCACTTTCAGCTATTGCTACAACAGACGTTTTCTGTTTACACTACAGATAGTCATTAGTAAAAGATACTAATTCCAATGATACACCACTCATCTGCTCCCTACTGATAATGCTATCAGCCATTTACTGCTGGACAAAGCAGAGGCTATGAAAACTGACATAAACAGATGGCTGGAGGAGTAATCTGCTAATCATTCATTATTTTCCCTCCATCTGTCACTGGCTTGCAAGAGATTTTCCAATCATTTACTGAACATTCCAGAAGAATCAACGGTCACAGCCAAATCTATTGTATTACATCGTCTGCTGTATAGTAGACGTGTGCGATTCGTTTCATTAACCACTTCAGCCCCAGAAGAATTGGCTGCCCAAAGACCGGGCCGCTTTTTGCGATTCGGCACTGCGTCGCTTTAACTGACAATTGCGCGGTCGTGCGACGTGCCTCCCAAACAAAATTGGCGTCCTTTTTCCCCCACAAATAGAGCTTTCTTTTGGTGGTATTTGATCACCCCTGCTTTTTTTATTTTTTGCGCTATAAACAAAAATATAGCGACAATTTTGAAAAAAAAAAGCAATATTTTTTACTTTTTGCTATAATAAATATCCCCCAAAAATATATATATAAAAAAATGTTTTGCTCAGTTTAGGCCGATACGTATTCTTCTACATATTTTTGGTAAAAAAAATCGCAATAAGCGTTTATTGATTGGTTTGCGCAAAAGTTATATAGCTGGATTCAGGTAGATGCGTGCATTTTTACGGCGGCGTAGCGTATCGTATTTACGCTACGCCACCTTAAGTCAGAGAGGCAAGTGCTGTATTCACAAAGCACTTGCCTCCTAAGTTGCGGCGGCGGCGGCGTAGCGTAAATGGGGGCAGCGTAAGCGCGCCTAATTCAAATGAGGGGGCGTGTTTTATGTAAATGATTGGTGACCCGACGTAATTGACGTTTTTTATGAACGGCGCATGCGCCGTCCGTGTACATATCCCAGTGTGCATTGCTCCAAAGTATGCCGCAAGGACGTATTGGTTTCGACGTGAACGTAAATTACGTCCAGCCCGTAAATCACCCGGCGGAATTCAAATTCGGCGGGTAGGGGGCGTGTATCATTTAAATGAGGCGCGTCCCCGCGCCAAACGAACTGCGCATGCGCCATCCGTAAAATATCCCAGTGTGCATTGCTCCAAATGACGTCGCAAGGACCTCATTGGTTTTCGACGTGAACGTAAATGACGTCCAGCCCCATTCACGGACGACTTACGCAAACTACGAAACTTTTTAAAATTTCGACGCGGGAACGACGGCCATACTTAACATTGGCTGCGCCTCATATAGCAGGGGCAACTTTACGCCGGGAAAAGACTAACGTAAACGCTGTAACTTTACTGCGTCGGCCGCACGAAAGTTCGGGAAATCGCGTATCTAGCTAATTTGCATACTCGACGCGGAATTCGACGGAAGCACCACCTAGCGGGCAAAAAAAAATTGCAGTTTAGATCCGAAAGCGTAAGAGACTTACGCCTGTCGGATCTAATGGATATCTATGCGTAACCTGATTCTAAAAATCAGTCGCATAGATACGACGGCTCAGATTAGGAGTTACGACAGCGTACATGGCGCTGCGCCGTCTCAAGTCCTATGAGAACCTGGGCCTAAGATACGACGGCCTGCGCCGTCGTATCTTAGCTAGGTTTAAGTGTATCTCAGTTTGAGAATACACTTAAACTTACGACGGCTTAGATTCCGAGTTACGACGGCGTATCTACTAACCCTACGTGAATCCAGCTAATAGTGTCTACAAAATAGGGTATAGTTTTATGACATTTTTATTAAGAATATATTTTTTTTTTACTAGTAATGGCGGTTTTTATTGCGATTTTTATTGTGACTGCAACATTATGGTGGACACATCGGACACTTTTGGCGCTATTTTGCGACCATTGTCATTTATGCAGTGATCAGTGCTAAAAAACAGGGAGATGACTTGTTTACACAGGCATCCCCCTGTTCTGCAGCTCCGTGACACGATCGTGGGACACCGGTGGACATCGAGTCCACGGGTCCCGTGGGCGGCAAATTTAAAAGGGACCTGTACGCCCATTTGCCTGTCCATGCCATTCTACTGACGTAAAAGTGTGCGTACGCTGGTCGGCAAGTGGTTACGAATCAAAAATTCAGACAAAATTTCATTTTTGGTAATTCCAATGCATCCAAATCTTTGAATCACAATAGTAACGAATATCAATTATTCTGAAATAAATTATAACGAAAACAACAAATTCATTGGTATTCATTTGTTTCATTTGGATGGCATGATGGGATAGTTTGGGCCTTTTCCTAATGTCTGAATCCTCTGAAATAACGTAATGGCCCAACAATTGATCCGAGTTGATTCGGATCCATTGGTTTTAATTCTAGTGAGCATAACGTGAATATTCTGATAAGATTATTTTTGTATTTGGGGTTGAACTTGAGAGACCATTCATTTTAGTTTGTAAGTGTGTGGCCCAGCAAACAAAGTCAATTGGGAATGGGGAAATTGATTCAGGCTAGGTTCACACTGCTGCGAATTCAAAATCGCGGTAAAATCGTGATTTTACCGCGATTCCGCGTCTGCGATTTTGCCGCAATTTCGGCCGCGATTTAAGAGACATCTGTGCAGGGTTCAATGTAAATCGCGGCCCGAAATCGCAAAAAGTAGTACAGGAACTACTTTTTGAAATCGGTGGAGCGCCGCAGATGTGGCGTCGCACCGATTAGGACAGTGCCATTGCCGACAATTGCCGGCAAATGCCGCCGATTTGAGATGCGATTTGACATGTGTAATTTTTTCATTAACATTTTTCATTATTATAAAAAATGCACTACCTATGAAATGGAAACATGTTGTGGTGGTGGTGTCACAAAGAGGGTTGAGAACAAGACAGTTGGTAGTAAGCCATAGAAGTGGATCAATGGTCTTCACTTCCAGAAGAGGCATCACAGGGGGTAAAATGATGGCAAAGTCAAGTAACTCAAAAGGAATTTAGCAATGTTTTCATTAACCTCCCCGGCGGTGTGATTATGTCTGATTTTTGGTGCTGAAATCGGTACCATTATTTTGCATGGAAATTTGTCGTTTTATATTGTAGGCCTGTAATTCTTAGAATAACTCACCTAAATCTGTCCAAACAAGAGTCTAGTAGACATCTCGGGTATGATAAAGTTTGAAACACAAAATCATAAATTATAATATAATAAATAACTATAAATAATTATAGAAATAGAAAAAGATATATGGAGCATGCACTACAACAAAAAGTAATAGCCAAATGCATTTCCATCCCTGGTAAAGAAATGTATATAAAGCCCCAATAGTGGGGTATGGCGTGGGATTTTATGGATGCATATTGGGTAGTTCAAATATGTTTTAAACAGTGAACTGTATCATTGAGTTCAGAACCACAGAAATCGAGATCGTAGTAGTATAAAAATATAAATATTTAATAATAAATACAATCTGATTATACAAAAGCACATATGATAAAAATGATCAAAAAAAGGAGAATAACAACACCGTGCAGGAGCTTAAGAATGTGTCTCATGCTAGTAGTCCTACATGTTTCGCCCTAGAGGGCTTATTCAGGGACGCACGGACATATAGAGTAATCTACAAAATGATCAAGAATCCTCCTAATGAGTGAAGAAGATACGTCCCATCCACAACAGGTTAACTGCTGTGTGGGTGTACAACAAACAGTGCATCGCAAATGACCCAAATGAGCCGCATCCAACCGGTGGACATATAGTTACCGTATTTATCGTGGTATAACGCGCTCCCGCATATACCGCGCACCCCTAAGTTGCCCCCAATCCTGTGGAAAAAAAGTATTTTTTGTACTTACAGTTTCCGGCGTCCTTCTGTGGCGTCCTCGCGTCCTCCCCGCTCGTTTCCAGCGCCGAGTTTGAATACTGCGCCGACATATACAGAGCGCAGTACACTCGTGTATTGTCGGCAATGCTCTGCAACTCTCGCGCTGACGTCCTGATGTACTGCGCTCAGTATATGTCGGCGCAGTATTCAAAACTCGGCGCGGGAAAGCGGGTATCGGCGTATACCGCGCACCCACGATTTTGCCCTGATTTTCAGGGCAAAAAAGTGCGCGGTATACGCCGATAAATACAGTATATGAGCTGCTGTAGCACACTACTGCCGGGGAGAGCAACAGGTGAACAGAGTACACCTGTGGATGAGTATTGCAAAACACTATAGGTATGCCTAGGCGCCCACCTCTAATGGGTTACAATCCCGTCCAATGTGCCCGCGATGTTGGCAGCTGAAGCCGAGCAATCGCTCGTCTCTCGGCTCCCCCCACCGCCATCCTCCGTGAGGAAATCAGGAAGTGAAGCATTGCAGCTTCACTGCCCTGTTCCCTACTGCGCATGCGTGAGCCGTGTGGCCCGTCCTCACTGGTCCCCACTGTCTCCTGTGACCAGTGTGTTTCCTAGGAGACAGTGGGGGGGGGGGGGCAGTCGATGGGGCTTGACTCCCGCAGGAGTCTGTTCCTGGAAGTGGGTGAAAATACCTGTATTATACAGGTATCTGCACCCCCTCCCCCCTGAGCAGAGGTTCACTTTTTGGGTGGACCTCCGCTTTAAGGTGAAAAAACATGTTCCTTTACAACCCCTTTAAAACAGGAAAGGTGTTAGGGCATACTCCAAAACTCTGCACCGTAAACAGGAGAACACTCTTCTCTAGGTTCCCACTCCAGGATTCTGCTGAGAACAGGAGATTGAAGGGCCAGTACACTGAGACCCTTTGTTGGCTGTCTTATTCTATAGCTACCTCTGGCACTTATCCCGAAAGCATACAGTCACCAGGGATCAATTCAGCTGCACACCTTTCAGTTTCCTCTCGACATGGTCCACTGAGGGAAACAACCCTTCTCCAAACCCGATCCCTATGGTGAAGTTCCACAGCCAGCTTCCTCAGAATGTTCACTGTGGGCCCTCAGCTCTGACACCATCTCAAGAACAGCTACACCTTCCATAGGCTACCTCAGAGGAGCAGCTAAGGCCCCTCTAAGGCTTGAAAACCTCCTGGGTAGAAAGAACAATCTCTCCAGGGTTTCAGATTCCTCAGCTACCTTCTGGACACTCCTCTCCAGGGATTGGCCATGCCATATTAAATATTTAGGCTGGTCACTTAAATCTCCTTCCCTAAGTTTTGTAAGATTCTTACAGGGGCATGGGGAAGCGATCAAACCCCCAACCTGTAAAACTTCAAACAGAACAAAGTTGACTACTGAAGGGGCCAAAAACTACATTTGCCCAGCATTTTACACTAGGATGGTGCCACAGTTACCCATGTCCAAGCTTGATCAATGTAACTATGTAAAAACATCTTAGACACTATTACTACATTGATTGCAGCTATCCTCCAGGTCATGCCAAACGTCTGCCTTGGTTGCTTGCTTGGCATGGGCATTATTCACAGAACTCCTTTCTGATTGAACAAGGTGGTGAGGGAGGCAGTAATGTCACGATTTTCACCTTGTCCATTCAGAAAACGCTTTGCATTGATTGAGAATAATCTGTGAATGGCACCCATGCCAGGCAAGCTGCCCCCTGTGGTTACTATGCAATAGGGCAGCCACTTGACACAGGACCCAGAAGCAGTGACTATAAGGCCGGGTACACACGAACAAACATGTACGATGAAACCGGTCCGTCGGGCCGTTTTCACCTTACATGTCTGCCAGAGGGCTTCTGTACGATGGTTGTACACACCATCGTACAGAAGTCCGCGCGTAAACAATACGCGGGGGCTTGTCCGCGTCGTCGCCGCGACGATGACGCGGCGATGACGCGGAGATGTGGGCGGGCCTGCCATTTAAAGTCTTCCACGCATGCGTCAAAGTCATTCCACGCATGCGAGGGACGGCGGGCGCCTGGACATGTACGGTAGGTCTGTACTGACGACCGTACATGTCCGAGCGGGCAGGATTCCAGCGGACGGTTTTAAAACACGTCCAGGAATATTTGCCCGCTGGGAAAAGGCCCGGCGGGCAAATGTTTGCTGGAATTCGGCCCGCTCGCGCCTACACACGACCGAACATGTATGCTGAAACTGGCCCGCGGACCAGTTTCAGCATACATGTTTGGTCGTGTGTACGGGGCCTAAGGGCTCATTTACACTTGCTTTGGCTTCAACACACATTAAGGGCTAGTCTATAGAGTTGAGCGGACACCTGGATGTTCGGGTTCGACGGGTTCGGCCAAACTTTGGAAAAAAGTCCGGATTCGGGACCCGAACTTGACCCGAACTTGAACCCGAACCCCATTGAAGTCAATTGGGACACAAACTTTTCAGTACTAAAATGTCTCTAAAACACTAAGGGAAAGGGCTAGAGGGCTGCAAATGGCAGCAAAATGTCAGTAAGAGCATGGCAAGTACTCTGAAAATAAATGTGGATAGGGAAATAACTTAAAATAACATAAAAAAAATTAAAAATTAATAACCTGACCTAGGAGGACGAGGTCCATATGGAGTAGGAGGTTGAGGTAGCGGTGGATGTGGCGGTGTAGGTGGAAGCGACGGTGGAGGAGGACGAGGTAGCCAACACAGCAGGTTTTGGTTTTTAATTGATTTCTTTTTAACATTTTTTTTTAACATTAAATCTTTTTTAAATTAAGGTACACCCCAAAAGAGTGAGAAAGATCTAGGGTTGCCACCTCATCCCTTTGAACCCGAACACATAGCAATTACACAGGTTCTGGAGCTAATTTAATGTCGATAAGGCACCAAGTGAGTTTAATTAGCACCTTAATCAGCCAGAAAACCTGTGTAATTAATATGTTTTAACTTTTAAAGGGATGAGGTGGCAACCCTAGAAAGATCAGAAAAACAAGAATGGCTGGGTAAGGCCGGCCCGGTATACGTGTCTATTCTGCACAAAGTACAGACAAGTCCTGTGGGATCCATGCCTGGTTCATTTTAATGAACGTGAGCTTGTCCACATTTGCTCTGGACAGGCGGCTGCGCTTGTCTGTGATAACGCCCCCTGCCGTGCTAAATACACGTTCAGGTAATACACTGGCTGCAGGGCAGGCCAGCACCTCCAAGGCGTAAAGGGCAAGCTCAGGCCATGTGCCCAATTTGGAGACTCAGAAGTTTAAGGGGGCAGACCCGTCATTCAGTACGTGTAGGCGTGTGCACAGATACTGCTCAACCATGTTGGTGAAATGCTGCCTCCTGCTAAAACGTTCCATATCAGCTGGTGGTGCTGGTTGTTGTGGCGTGCTGACAAAGCTTTTCCACATTTCGTCCATGCTAACCCTGCCTTCTGAGGTGTTGGCGGTGCCCCGGCTGCGTTGGCGACCTCTTCTTCCTCCTCTGCCTTCGCCTTGTGCTTCCACTGTGCCCCCCGCTGTCAGGTGGGAATTCCACCAGCAGTGCGTCTACCAGCAGCGCGTCTTGTGGGCACGTCACATATGAGGCGGTGAGCGGGAAGGCCGAAGTTATGCTGCAGCGCTGCCAGGCGAGCAGCAGCGGGGTGAGAACGCCAAAAGTGCGCACAGACGGCCCACACTTTCTGCAGCAGCTGTGGCATATCGGGGTAAGTTTTCAGGAACCTCTGCACCACCAAATTCAGCACATGCGCCAGGCAAGGGATGTGCGTCAAACCGGCTAGGCCCAGAGCTGCTACGAGATTTTGCCTGTTATCGCACACCACCAGGCCCGGCTTGAGGCTCACTGCCGCCAACCACTCATCGGTCTGTTGTTCCATGTCCCTCCACAACTCCTGCGCGGTGTGGGTTTTTTCCCCCAAACAGGAAAGTTTTGAAACTGCCTGCTGGCGTTTACCCATGGCTGTGCTGAAGTTGGTGGTGAAAGTATTACGCTGACCGGATGAGGAGGTGGTAGAGGATGAGGAAGCGGAGTAGGAGGAGTTAGCAACAGGAGGCAAACTGAAGCGCCCTGCAATCCTCGGTGGTGGAAGAACATGCGCCAAACTCATATCCGCCTCAGGCCCAGCCGCTACTGCATTTACCCAGTGCGCTGTTAGGGAGATATAACGTCCCTAACCGTGCTTACTTGTCCACGTATTCATAGTTAGGTGGACCTTGGCACAGATGGCGTTGCGCAGTGCACGTCTGATTTTGTCCCCCACTTGGTTTTGCAGGGAAGGGATGGCTCGCCTGGAAAAGTAGTGGCGGCTGAGCACGACGTACTGTGGGACAGTGTAACGCCACTGGCGTTATTCAGTTTAACACGAGCGCAGCCTTACCTATTCCATCAGCTGCGCTCCTCTCTCTGCACTGGTCGCGTCACTTCCGCCGCGCCAGTGTTTGCGTTCCACGCTGGAACTCGGAAGCGCGCCCAGCGTGCTTGGCTGTTTCCCGCGCCCTGGCGGCTATTTAAATCAATAGGAATGACGGCAGGGTGTTCCACTATTTTGTCGGACCCCTGCCGTCCCCCGGGAACCGCTTACAGACCCCAGAGAACCTGCTACAGTGAGGCTCAAGCTCTCTCAGCCAGAAGGACCATCCTCACCTCTCCGGCATCCAGGTCACCCTGTACAGGCTAAACCCTCCAGGCATACGAGCCCAGCTTGCAACACATCACAGGGAAGATTCCTTCAGTACCGCAAGTATCTATATAGGACATAATAGCAATATCTAGCTATGCTGAACAGACATGGAACTTTGCTTATTATATAGATAAAGCTACTCAGTTTAAACCTGCCTGAACTTATACTTGTATTACCTAGGATTATCTATTTTTTGATTCGCTATCACTATTTGCTTCAGAGACTTTGTTTAGAATCCTTACAACGCTCATCATAAATAATAAGCACTCAATTATACATATTAATTTACTCTTATGCTGCCGAATACATGCTTATGAAATAATAAGCTCTTTGATTTTGTTGGTACTCTGTTTGAGGTTGTGATGAAATTAACCATTAACTCTTATCAAATATTAGAGTGACTAACTGGTTTACACCTGAGAAACCTCCGCAGCTGAGATCCATTCAATCAAGTCATACATATTAAGGCAGGATTGTTACATAATAGTGGAACCTTTAAAAAATAATGGATCCAGCGGAGCTTGCAAACCACTTAGTGGGACTATCACAGCGAGTGGACATTCTCACCACTAATTTAAATGATCTCCGTTTAGAGAATGACGTTCTCCGTAACCAAAATTTTCCTCAAGCTAGGGAGCGACCTGAACCAAAGGTCTGCCCTCCAGAACCATTTTCAGGTGACAGAAAAAACTTCCGCCAATTTATTAGTTCCTGTCGTCTTATGTTTGAGTTACGCCCCCGTACTTATCATTCTGACAGAGTCAGAATTTTGACCTTGATTTCTTACCTTAAAGGGGAGCCAAGAGTTTGGGCTGATGCCTATGTTGATGAGCACGGTGATCTTCTGGGTGCTCTTAACACTTTCATAGATGAGATGTCTCTCCTTTACGAAGACCCAAACAAACAATTAACAGCAGAAAATTTTATCCGTAACCTTAAACAGGGAAAAAGACCTGTAGAAGACTACATTTCAGAGTTCAAGTGTTGGTGTCGTGAAACTCTGTGGACTGATATAGCACTCAGAAATCAATTCCGTCTAGGCTTATCAGAGTCTATGAAGGATGAACTCGCTCGTGTAGAAATTCCTACATCTTTGGAGGATCTTATGCTTCTTTCTCTCTCTATTGATCGCCGTCTCAGAGAAAGAAAGGCTGAACGTGCCTTCTCCTATCAACCTACACCCTTTAGGAGGTCCAGATCTCCCCCAAAGGAGGTACCTATGGAAGTTGGTACAATCAAGGGCCCACTATCTCCAGCTGAGAAACAAAGAAGAAGAGCCCAGAATCTTTGTCTTTACTGTTCCGCCCCTGACCACATGGTGTTTTCTTGCCCAATCCTAAAGAATAGGTCTGAAGGTAATAATTTTAAAATTAACAAATTTAATGTAGCTAGTACTATATCGCCATCTACCACTAATAATTATATCTCTCTCACCCTTACCTTACAGTGGGATCAAGATAGGACAACCATTGATGCGATGATCGACACTGGTGCCTGTGGCAACTTTATTGATTTAGATTTTGTTAATTTAAATAAAATCCCTTGTGTGATAAAGCAAACCCCTTTGTCTGTCACTTTCATTGATGGCTCTACTTCCACTTTTGGCCCAGTCAAATCTCAAACTGTCCCCCTGTTGGTTACTAGTGGTAATGTCCATACTGAGACCTTGGTATTTGATGTTATACCATCACCTTTATTCCCTATAGTGTTAGGCCTACCTTGGTTACATCTTCACCACCCAACTATTCATTGGTCCGATACTGCAATTACTTTAGACTCTACATTTTGTAAACAAACTTGCTACCCAATCTATAACATACTTTTAACTAATGTAAATTCTGAGGGTCTTCCAACTTATTTACACGATTTTTCCGATGTTTTCAGCAAAACCAATGCAGAAACACTTCCACCTCATAGAATATATGACTGCCCTATTGATCTAATCCCAGATAGGCCTATTCCAACTGCTCGAATCTATCCACTATCTCAACCAGAACTGTTCCATCTTAAGGACTATCTCGATGATAACCTAAAGAAGGGTTTTATCAGACCTTCCACTTCCCCGGCAAGTGCAGCCATGTTTTTTGTAAAAAACAAAGATGGTTCACTCAGACCTATAATCGATTATCGATCATTGAACAACATCACGGTAAAAAATCGCTATCCCCTGCCTCTTATCCCAGAATTAATAGAACGTTTACAGACCTCTAAGATCTTTACAAAATTAGATCTCAGAGGTGCGTACAATTTAATCAGGATTCGTCCAGGCGATGAGTGGAAGACCGCATTCAAGACTCGTTATGGACTTTTTGAGTATTTAGTAATGCCATTCGGGTTATGTAATGCACCTGCAACTTTCCAGCGTTTCATCAACGACATTTTTCGTGATTTATTAGACATTTGTGTTGTAATTTATCTGGATGACATTTTGATTTTTTCTGACACTTTTGAAGAACACACTAAACATGTAAGATGGGTTTTGGGCAGACTCAGAACTCATTGTTTATATGTCAAGCTTGAAAAGTGTGTTTTCAGTCAAACATCTATTTCTTTTCTTGGCTATCAAATCACTCCTGAAGGTATTCAGATGGATCATTCAAAAGTTGATGCTATTCTCTCTTGGCCTACTCCGTCTTCAAGGAAGGCCTTGCAGCGTTTCCTTGGATTCTCTAACTATTACAGGAAGTTTATCAAGAACTTCTCAGAGATTGTCAAACCTCTAAATGCTTTAACCAGCAAAAACACACCTTTCATTTGGTCAGATGAGGCACAAAGATCTTTTGAATCTTTGAAACTTTCTTATACTACGGCTCCTATCCTCCAACTACCAAATCCTCAATTTCATTTCACTTTAGAAGTAGATGCCTCTCACTTTGCTTTGGGTGCTGTACTTTCCCAACAAGCAAGTTTCTCTGAACCTCTACACCCAGTGGCTTTCTATTCTAGAACTCTAACATCTGCAGAAAAGAACTACCCTATAGGAGAAAAAGAACTCCTCGCAATCAAGGACGCCCTAGCCAATTGGAGACATCTTCTAGAGGGATCTACGTACCCAATCACCATACTGACAGATCATCGTAATCTTCAACATTTAAAGGCCTGCAAGACCTTGTCCGCCCGACAGGTGAGATGGAGTTTATTTTTTGACAGATTTGACTTTTTTATTTCGTATAGACCAGGTTCACAAAATTTAAAGGCGGATTCACTATCTCGCATCTTTGAAGATGACACGACTGAGATCCCACCACATTCCATCATACCCTCAAACCGCTTCATTGGAGTAACCACCTCCTTCAAACAATTACTCTCTCAGTCTATTTCCGAGAATGTATCTGACCTACCTAAGACAGTCCTAAAGCGATCAGACGGAGTATACACCTACAAAGACAAGTTGTACGTTCCTCCACAATTACAATTGTCACTACTTAAGCAACTACATGATTCCCCCTTAGCTGGTCACCCTGGTATCACTAAAACAGTTCATCTTGTAAAGAGACATTACTGGTGGCCCCATTTAACTAAAATGGTCCATGACTATGTCAATTCTTGCGAGATTTGTGCCAGTAACAAACTCTCAAGAAAACCTCCATTTGGTCTTCTAGCATCCATTCCAGTACCAAATAGACCATGGGAGGTTGTGTCAATGGATTTTATTGTCGATCTTCCTAGATCAAATGGTGCCAACACCATCATGGTCACTGTAGACCTACTTACAAAGATGGCACATTTCATTCCTTTAAAAAAACCTACCAACCTCTCTTGAGACGGCAACAGCCTTCGTTAATAACGTCCTCAAACTGCATGGTTTACCCTCTAAGATTATCTCAGACCGCGGTTCTCAATTCATTTCCAAGTTCTGGAAAGCTCTATGTAATGCATTAAAAATTGATCACAGCATGTCTACGGCTTACCACCCACAGACTAATGGGCAGACAGAGCGCATTAATCAAATCTTGGAACAATATTTACGCTGCTATTGCACCCATCTTCAGGATGACTGGTATCAATTACTTCCCCACGCCGAATTCGCGTATAATAATTCTACCAGTTCTTCATCCCAATTATCACCATTTTTTGCTAATTATGGTTTTCACCCAAATAGTTTACCATCCTCCTTCGTCTCAGACGACGTACCTGCAGTAGGAAATTATCTCACTAACTTAAAGGAAACACACCCTATCTTATGCTCAAATTTAGAAGCTGCCCAGTTACGCCAAAAACGTAACTATGATCTTCACAGATCAATACCTCCTGATTATAAAGTGGGAGATTTAGTGTGGCTCTCCACCAGAAATTTACGCCTAAATCTACCCTCAAGAAAATTAGGACGTCAATTCATTGGACCTTACCCCATTTCTCAAGTAATTAACTCCAATGCAGTAAGACTACAGCTACCTCCTGATTGGAAAATACATCCTTCATTTCATGTTTCTCTTATTAAGCCATTCGTACCTAACCCATTCTCTAACAGAATCTCACGTCCCCCTCCTCCAGTTGAAGTTATGGGTGAGACCGAATATGAAATTGAAAAGATTCTGGATTCTAGAAAAAGAGGTTCTATAATTCAATATTTAATACGTTGGAAAGGTTACTCTCAACTTGAAGATTCTTGGGAAGATTCTTCGCACCTACATGCTCCCCGTCTGATTAGATCTTTTCATCGTAGGTATCCTACTCGTCCATCACTGAATACTCGCACTGGTGGTGCCCCCTTGAGGAGGGGAGTATGTAACACCACTGGCGTTATTCAGTTTAACACGAGCGCAGCCTTACCTATTCCATCAGCTGCGCTCCTCTCTCTGCACTGGTCGCGTCACTTCCGCCGCGCCAGTGTTTGCGTTCCACGCTGGAACGCGGAAGCGCGCCCAGCGTGCTTGGCTGTTTCCCGCGCCCTGGCGGCTATTTAAATCAATAGGAATGACGGCAGGGTGTTCCACTATTTTGTCGGACCCCTGCCGTCCCCCGGGAACCGCTTACAGACCCCAGAGAACCTGCTACAGTGAGGCTCAAGCTCTCTCAGCCAGAAGGACCATCCTCACCTCTCCGGCATCCAGGTCACCCTGTACAGGCTAAACCCTCCAGGCATACGAGCCCAGCTTGCAACACATCACAGGGAAGATTCCTTCAGTACCGCAAGTATCTTTATAGGACATAATAGCAATATCTAGCTATGCTGAACAGACATGGAACTTTGCTTATTATATAGATAAAGCTACTCAGTTTAAACCTGCCTGAACTTATACTTGTATTACCTAGGATTATCTATTTTTTGATTCGCTATCACTATTTGCTTCAGAGACTTTGTTTAGAATCCTTACAACGCTCATCATAAATAATAAGCACTCAATTATACATATTAATTTACTCTTATGCTGCCGAATACATGCTTATGAAATAATAAGCTCTTTGATTTTGTTGGTACTCTGTTTGAGGTTGTGATGAAATTAACCATTAACTCTTATCAAATATTAGAGTGACTAACTGGTTTACACCTGAGAAACCTCCGCAGCTGAGATCCATTCAATCAAGTCATACATATTAAGGCAGGATTGTTACAGACAGCCAATGCCATCAGGCTTTTAAAACTCTGCGTCTCCACCAGACGGAATGACAGCATTTCAAAGACCAGGAATTTTGAAATGCTGGCATTCAGGGCCAGGGATCGCGGGTGGGTAGGGGGGGTAATTCCTCTTTCCGCTCCAGTGTTTGGGAGATGGAGAGCTGAATGCTTCCATGGTACATTGTGGAGATGTTTGGTGAACCAGGTGGTAGTGTTGCTTGCCGGTCCTCTAATTGCGGGGTGGCACTGTCACTACGGAGGTGTGTAGCGCTACCCCCTCAGGAGCCGCTGTTTGATTCAGGATCGGCTTTCTAAGTTACCTTCTTGACTTGGTCTAGGGGTGACTTCTTTGAGTGTGGGAGAAAAGCTAATGTCCAGACACAAATTCAGTTTCAAAGCTTTATTCTAAGGCCCAAACTGGCCAACATCAAAAGGCACATGACAGGGAAAAAAAAACTGATGGGAGTAGAGGAACTTTAGTATCAGGCCTCCGGATGTTAGGAGAGAGCAAGCCTGCTCTCAGCAATGATGCAAAATAATTCGTCGCCACCCGATCAGGGTGGGTAAAGTGCCCCCGGACAGGCAGTTATCTAGGCCTGGCAACCGGAGCACCACTTGCAAAAAAGTCACTGGGAGGATACAGGCCTCTGCCACAGGCTGGACAATTTAGGATTTAGAAAGGTCAGGTTGAGTAGATCCTCCCAGTTAGTTCAATCAATGTCACCCACTGACAGTCTGAGCATACCTGTCATACGGTGCGGTGACCAGATCCCTGGTGGTACGTCTAAGCCCTCCGGACAACCTCTGGTTCTAGGTTCTCCCGAGCCAACTCCCACCGCACAGCTCCTAGCTTGGGATCCCTCCAGCAACAGTTTGGAACCCAGCAAGACGCTGGGGTCCCTCTTTAATTAAGGTGCATGGTGCTTGACCTCGGCATGGCAGGACACAGTGGCGGGGCCCATGGATGCCCGTACCCTGAAGGTGGGTACCGCACCTGGAACGCGGGCCCCGCAAGAACAATCGCCAAAAACGTCCCCCTCAATATATCCCCCTTCCCAGCATGCCCAACGAGGGAAAAAACCCTTCCCGATTGGCTGCTGAAAAAAAGGTGGATTCCCCAGAACCCCTCTAGCGACAACTACCGCCCAGGGGTGTCAACGCACCCCCTGCGCCCAGACTGACCTACAGGGCGATTCTGGAATTGGCAGCAGCCTAAATTCCATAATTCGTGATTGGGAGTGATTAAGCCTCTCATTCCCCACAAATTTTAGTGTAGCGCCCGTACCAAAAGTAGGGGGGGCGCTACAGGTGGATGAAGAGGCCGAGAGGCCCAAGACTGAAGCAGAAGAGGAAGCAGGAGGAGCCAGAGGCCTTTCTTGGTTTTTGAGGTGTCTACTTCCCTGCAGCTCGTGCCTTGCACTTAGATGCCTGGTCATGCAGGTTGTGCTCAGGTTGAGAACGTGTATGCCTCGCTTGCGCAGCGTGTAAACCACTCGTGTCTTGTCATCAGCACATTATGTCAAGAACTGCCACGCTAGGGAACTCCTTGGACCTGGCTTTGGTGTGCTCGGTCCCTTGCTGCATTGGGCAGTAGCAGGCGTACTGTCTAGGGGATGGACGCTCCACTTTGTACCCTGCTCCCTCTTCTGCTGTGCTGGTGGCTCTGTGCGACCACCGCCTCTTCCTCCGAACTACACGGGTCACCTGCATGAGGTTGATTCCATGTCGGGTCGAGGACCTCATCGTCCTCCACATTATCTTCCACCCAGTCTTCACCACTGCCCTCCTTGTCGGTCTGCACAATTGCGAAAGCAGCAGCAGTTGGCAACTGTGTTTCTTCATCATCCGAGACGTGCTGTGATGGTCCCCCCATGTACTCATCTTGAAATATAAGTGGTTGGGCATCGGTGCACTCAATCTCTTCCACTTCTGGGGCTGGGCTAGGTGGATGGCCCTGGGAACACATGCTAACAGACTGATCAAAAAGCAGAAGAGACTGCTGCATGATTTGGGGCTCAGACTGCTTGGCTGATTTGCAAGGTGAAAGACTGATGGACATCGGCTGCAGGTGCCAACTCTGATCTTTCAGCACAAGACTGGTTGGGAGACAATGTGAAGGAACTGGAGGCACTGTCAGCAACCCAATCTACTACCGCCTGTTCTGCTCCTGGCCTCAACATTCGTAGAGCCGGATTAGGCCCGACCAAATACCGCTGCAGGCTCTGTCGCCTACTCGCACCTGAGGAAGGTGTTTCACTTGTGCGTGTAGCTGGCACAGATCGACCACGTCCTCTCCCTGCAACAGGAGCTCCACCAGCAGCACCACGACCGCGGCCACGTCCCTTATTTGACGTTTTCCTCATATTTCTCAAATGTAGGATCTTGCCCTAAATGGGTGTTTTTTTAATCGAACAATAGAAGAAGATTAGCTAAAGTGTTTATCTCACACCTACCATGCAGGAAACGCACCAAAAAAAAAAATTATTTGCCCAAAATTATTTTATTTTTGAATAGCACAATAGAAAACAGTATGTAAAGTGTGTATCTCACACGTACAGATATGCAGGCAAGACTGCAATCACTAGAGGAAACACTGCAAAATATATATATTTGCCCTAAATGGGTGATTTTTGAATAGAACAATAGAAGAACACTGGCTAAAGTGTTTATCTCACACGTACAGATATGGAGGAAACACTGCAAACACTGGAGGAAACACTGCAACATTTTGAATTTTTTCCCTAAATTGATGTTTTTTGAATAGCACAATAGAAGAAAAGTATATAAAGGGTGTATCTCACAGTAACATATGCAGTGCTGGTGTAATATGCAGAGTATATCACAGGAACATATGCAGTGCTGCTGCAAAATTCAGAGTATCTCACAGGAACATATGCAGTGATGGTGTAATATGCAGAGTACCTCACAGGAACATATGCAATGCTGCTGCAATTTGATTTGTGAAGCAGGACTGACTCCTATATATTTCTCTCCCTATAAGAACAATCTGGAACCTTTCCCTAAAGTATCTAATGCAGAGTATCTCACAGGAACATATGCAGTGCTGGTGCAATATGCAGAGTATCTTACAGGAACATATGCAGTGCTGGTGCATCCAGTTCAACCACAAAAAATAAAAAAACAAAAATAAAAAACACAGTAAAATCCTATACACCCAACTCCATTCCCACAGTTGATCCAGAGGAAGGCAAAAAACCCCAGCAGAGCATGATCCAATTTGCTACAGCAGGGGAAAAAATTCCTTCCTGATCCCCCGAGAGGCAATCGGATTTACCCTGGATCAACTTTACCTACAAATCTTAATACTCAAGTTATATTCTGTACATTTAGGAAAGAATCCAGGCCTTTCTTAAAGCAATCTACTGAGCTGGCCAGAACCACCTCTGGAGGGAGTCTGTTCCACATTTTCACAGCTCTTACTGTGAAGAAACCTTTCCGTATTTGGAGGTGAAATCTCTTTTCCTCTAGACGTAAAGAGTGCCCCCTTGTCCTCAGTGTTGACCGTAAAGTGAATAACTCAACACCAAGTTCACTGTATGGACCTCTTATATATTTGTACATGTTGATCATATCCCCCCTTATTCTCCTCTTCTCAAGAGTGAATAAATTCAGTTCCTCTAATCTTTCCTCATAGCTGAGCTCCTCCATGCCTCTTATCAGTTTGGTTGCCCTTCTCTGCACTTTCTCCAGTTCTCCGATGTCCTTTTTGAGAACTGGTGCCCAAAACTGAACTGCATATTCCAGATGAGGTCTTACTAATGATTTGTACAGGGGCAAAATTATATCTCTGTCTCTGGAGTCCATACCTCTCTTAATACAAGAAAGGACTTTGCTCGCTTTGGAAACCGCAGCTTGGCATTGCATGCCATTATTGAGCTTATGATCAACTAAAACCCCCAGATCCTTCTCCACTACAGATCCCCCCAGTTGTACTCCCCCTAGTATGTATGATGCATGCATATTCTTAGTCCCTAAGTGCATAACTTTACATTTATCTACATTAAACCTCATCTGCCACTTAGTCGCCCAATTAGACAGAGCATTGAGGTCGGCTTGTAAATTGGAGACATCCTGCAAGGACGTTATTCCACTGCATAGCTTGGTGTCATCTGCAAAGACAGAAATGTTACTTTTGATCTCAGACCCAATATCATTTATAAATATATTGAAAAGTAAGGGTCCCAGCACTGAACCTTGGGGTACACCACTGATAACATTGGACCATTCAGAGTAAGAATCATTAACCACGACTCTCTGAATTCTGTCTTTCAGCCAATTTTCTATCCATTTACAAACTGATATATCCAATCCTGTAGACCTTACCTTACACATGAGCCGTGTGTGCGGAACTGTATCGAACGCTTTTGCAAAATCCAAATATATCACGTCCACAGCCACGCCTCTGTCCAGGGTTTTACTTACCTCTTCATAAAAGGAAATCAGGTTTGTCTGACAACTTCTGTCTTTCATGAATCCATGTTGTCTGCTGCTTAAATAGTTTTTTTCCTGCAAGAACTCATCCATGTGGTCTTTTATTAAACGTTCCAGTATCTTCCCAACTATAGAAGTTAGACTGAGGCCTTGTACTCACGGCAGGACATGTCCGATGAAAACGGTCTGCAGACCGTTTCCATCGGACATGTCTGGCCGGGGACTGCCCGGGGACTTCTGTTCGATGGCTATACACACCATCGAACAGAAGCCCGCGCGTAAACATTACGCGGGGCGTGTCCGCGGTGTCGCCGCGTCGATGACGCGGTGTCGCCGCGACAATGACGCGGCGACGTGGGCGGGCCGCCTTAAATATGCTTCCACGCATGCGTCGAAGTCATTCGACGCATGCGAGGGATGCGGGCGGCAGGACATGTACGGTAGGTCTGTACAGACGACCGTACATGTCCGGGCGGACAGGTTTCCAGCGGACTGTTTTAAAACAAGTCCGGGAAACAGTTGTCCGCTGGAAACCTGTCCGATCCGTCCCAAAATGGTCCGCTCGGGCCAACACACGGCCAAACATGTCTGCTGAAACTGGTCTGCGGACCAGTTTCAGCAGACATGTTTGGTCGTGAGTACGGGGCCTCACAGGTCTATAGTTACTTGGTAAAGACTTTGTTCCCTTTTTAAATATGGGCACCACATTGGCCCTGCGCCAATCCAGTGGTACTATTCCTGTCTTTAATGAGTCCCTAAATATTAGATACAGTGGCTTTGAAATGACAGAGCTCAACTCACCTAGGATCCGTGGATGGATGCCATCAGGTCCAGGTGCTTTATCCACCTTTATTCTGTCTAAATATTTCTGGACCATATCACTTTTGAGCCATTGTGGATTTGAGGCTGTGTCACTCCCACCCCCATTTTGGACATGAGCTCCCCCATGCTCCATTGTATACACAGAGCTGAAGAAAACATTTAATAAATTTGCCTTCTCTTTGTCCCCAGTCACCCACTCTAGATTATTTTGTAAGGGGCCTACATGCTCAGACTTCACCTTTTTACTATTAATATATTTAAAGAATTTTTTGGGGTTTGTCCTACTATCTTTTGCAATCTGTCGTTCGTATTGAATTTTTGCTTCCTTGATTTCCTTTTTGCATATCCTGTTATATTCTTTGTAACATTTAAACAACACTAGTGTTCCTTCATTTTTATATTTTTTAAAAGCTGCTTTCTTTTTGTTTATAGCTTTTTTAACTTTGACCGTGAGCCACATAGGCTTTATTTTTAGCCTTTTAAACTTATTGCCCATGGGAACATACTTTGCAGTGAGGTTCCACACAGTCTTTTTGAAGAATTCCCATTTCTGTTCTGTGTTCAGCTGTGCCAATAGTCCCTCCCAGTCCAAGTCCTGGAGAGCAGCCCTCATCCTTGGAAAATTTGCTCTCTTAAAATTTAGTGTTTTAATATTTCCTGTATGTATTTCTTGCTTATAGTTAATATTAAATGAAATCATGTTATGATCACTGCTACCCAGGTGTTCCTTTATCTGAACATTAGTAATAAGCTCTGCATGGTTTGAGATTATCAGGTCCAACAGGGCATCATTCCTAGTTGGGGCCTCAATAAACTGCACCATAAAATTGTCCTGCAATAGGTTTTTAAATTTTTGTCCTTTAACTGTCCCAGAAGTGCCATTAATCCAGTCAATTTCTGGGTAGTTAAAATCCCCCATTATTATCACCGTCCCAGACCTTGCAGCCCTTTCCATCTGTGCAAGGAGCTGAGTCTCCACCTCCTCATTAACATTGGGTGGTTTATAACAAACTCCAATGATTAATTTTGAACTACGCACATCTGTATGCAGTTCCACCCATAATGCTTCAGCCTCATCACACTCTCCATCAACCAGGTTCTCTTTCACGCTTGCTTTGAGGTCACTTCTCACATAGAGACAGACCCCTCCACCTTTCCTTTTTACCCTGTCTTTCCGAAAGAGAGCATAGCCAGGAATATTAATAGCCCAGTCATGTGAGGATTGAAGCCAAGTTTCAGCAATACCGATTACATCATAGCTCTCCTCATGCACCAGAGCTTCCAGCTCACCTGTTTTGCTTGGCAGACTTCTGGCATTGGTGAACAAACACTTAAATGTATTGTTACATTTTTTTTCTCTGGTGTTTTTCATATAATTTATAGTAGTACAAATGGCACTATTATTTCCAATGGCTGTTTGCAACATGGGAACTTTCTTGTCACCTGCCATAACCCTTCCCCCATCTATCCCCATTCCACTCTCCATTAATGTCTGACCACTAACTGACCTGTCTGCTCGATGTAATTCTAATTCACCCTCCCCCCTCAATCCTAGTTTAAATACTCCTCCAGCATTCCCATAAACCTCTCCCCCAGCACAGCAGACCCCCTTCCATTCAAGTGCAAACCGTCTTTAGCATATAGGTTGCACCCCAATGAAAAGTCAGCCCAGTGCTCTAGAAACCCAAATCCCTCCTTCCTACACCAGGTCTTTAGCCATGCATTCAGCTCTCTAATCTCCCCCTGCCTTTCCTGTGTTGCGCATGGCACAGGCAATATTTCAGAGAATATCACCTTGGAGGTCCTTCCCTTCATCTTGCAGCCTAGTTCTTTAAATTGATTCTTAAGGAGCCTCCACCTTCCATGTATACTGTCATTGGTTCCAACGTGGACCAAGACAGCTGGGTCATGCCCAGCCCCTCCCAGTAATTTATCCACCCGGTCCACCACATGCCGAACCCTGGCACCAGGGAGACAGCAAACCATTCGGTTGAAGCGATCCTGGCGACAAATTATTCTATCAGTCCTTCTGATTATAGAATCCCCTATTACCACCAACTGTCTAGGCCTACCTGCACTCCCCTCCCCACCTCTACTAGATGGGTTGCTCTCCCGGCTGTTAGGGGTAGCAGTAACATCTAGGGCTGCCACCTCTGTGTTTGCCACCTCCACATCATCACCCAACTTGGCAAATTTGTTTTGATGCACAAATACAGGACTGGCCTTCCCTTTCTTCACGCCCCTTCCACTCCCTCTAACTGCATTAACCCATCTCCCTATCTGATAATCCTGACTTGCCCCTCCACCCTCCACATCAACCTTACTGACCACTTGCTCAGCAAGCAGAGGACCCCTTTCAAGGTTGTTATTTCTACCCAGTGTTGCAACTTGCTCCTCCAGATCTCTAATACGAGCTTCCAGAAGGGCAACCTGCTCACATCTGTCACAGCGGTATCCATCTTGGAGCTGTTGCACCAATTTTGCATACATGTGACACGCTGTGCACTGAGCAAAACCTTTAACCCTGCTAGCACTCATTTCCCAGTTACAATATAATTACTTGTATGAAGAATAAGATGATACTTACAGTTTTAGAAGACTCCTGTCTTAACTCTGTTTTAAACTCCTGGTTTTTAACTCTTCCACTTGTAAAAAAAATTCCACTTCTAATCAGAAATTCCACATCAGATCCACTCTTAGCAAGGAGCCAGCTCTTATGGAGTTTTTACAGACACTTATATACTCACCTGTTAACAATTAGACACTCCCCTGTTAACAATTAAACACTCCCCTTAATTAGCAAAAAGGAAAAAAAGAAAAGAAAAAAGCTGTTTAAAAAGTGTCAGAGAAAAAAAGACAAACAATTGAACACTTGCAGCAGAAACAGTTAAAAAGCAGCTAAAAGCAACTCCTGGTTTTTAACTCTTCCACTTGTAAAAAAAATTCCACTTCTAATCAGAAATTCCACATCAGATCCACTCTTAGCAAGGAGCCAGCTCTTATGGAGTTTTTACAGACACTTATATACTCACCTGTTAACAATTAGACACTCCCCTGTTAACAATTAAACACTCCCCTTAATTAGCAAAAAGGAAAAAAAGAAAAGAAAAAAGCTGTTTAAAAAGTGTCAGAGAAAAAAAGACAAACAATTGAACACTTGCAGCAGAAACAGTTAAAAAGCAGCTAAAAGCAACTCCTGGTTTTTAACTCTTCCACTTGTAAAAAAAATTCCACTTCTCACAGGAACATATGCAGTGCTGGTGTAATATGCAGAGTATCTCACAGAAACATATGCAGTGCTGGTGTAATATGCAGAGTATCTCACAGGCACATATGCAATGCTGCTGCAATTTGATTTGTGAAGCAGGACTGACTCCTATATATTTCTCTCCCTATAAGAACAATCTGGAACCTTTCCCTAAAATATCTAATGCAGAGTATCTCACAGGAACATATGCAGCGCTGGTGTAATATGATTTCTGAAGCAGGACTGACTCCTATATATTTCTCTTCCTATAAGATCAATCAGGATTCAGGAACCTTTCCCTAAAGTATCTAATGCAGAGTATCTCACAGGAACCTAAGCAGCACTGGTGTAATAGTGGAATTAGAATTAGTAGTGGAACCTCTGCCACAGGCCCTCTACTCGTGGAACGTGGATAATAGAGCGAATCCTCTCAGTGAATATAATTTGCCTGAATCTCCCTCAGGTAGACTTCTTGGTTTTGGGGTCACCGACTGACAAGTTGCAGCATACAACTTCTCAGTGTCCGGCCACCCAGATCCCCAATGGATTGTCTAAGCCCTGTTGGATCACCTGTCTCCGGGCTCACCTCAGACCGACTCCCCACCGAACAGCATAACTCGCTTGGGATCTTCCTCATGAAGTATGGGGACCCAGTAAGTCACTGGGGCCCCTTTGCAGCTTTTGTTGCTCTGGGCCATGAGAGCCCAGAGTCAGGAACTCCGCGTAGCACGTGCGCCCCGGCCTGGTAGGCCATCTCGCTGGGGCCCGTGATTGTGCGCACACCCTAAAGGTGGGTGCCGCACCTGGAACCAGGAACAAGCGAAGACCCCACAAAATGGCGTCTGCCTCAGAAATACCCTCCCCCAGCATGCCCCGCGAGGGAAACACTCCTCTGATTGGCTGCTGGAGAAAGGCGCCTCCGCCTGGACCCCTCTGGCGCCACCTGCTATCCAAAGATGGAACGGTATCTCTGGAACACAGAATGGAACCACAGAACAGCCCAGCCCGGCAGAAACCCAATTTACACAAATCAACATGGATGAGAGCAAAGTAACTCTTTTAGCCCCCTCTAAATTTAACATAGCACCTGTACTGAAAGTACACAGGCGCTACATACAATACAACAGTGGTCATCAACCCTGTCCTCAAGGCCCACTCACAGGCCAGGTTTGCAAGATAACTGAAATACATGATAGGTGATATCATTTGCTGCTCAGTGATTGCAGTATTCTAGTCTGCATCTCCCCAAGGTAATACATACTGTATTTGCCGGCGTATAAGACGACTCGGCATAAAAGACGACCCCCTAACATGCTGCTAAAAACGGTGGTTTTGTAGTCTACTCACCGTATTAGACGACCCCCTTGTGTGGAAGTAATGAATAAGCCCGCCGGGTGCTCTGTACAGCTCTATGTAGTTTGTAAAATGCGCGCCGCGCTCAGCCAATCACTATGCTCGATCGATATCAGCTGCCGGGTGCTCTGTACGGCTGCATGTATTCTGTATATGCGCGCTCAGCCAATCCCGATGCACTGTGTGATGACAGAGCATGCTAAGCCTGCTCGGATTGGATAACAACCTCTGCCAATCCGGCTACATAAATGTAGCCTGCTCGGATTGGCAGAGGTCATACTCCAATCCGAGCAGGCTTAGCATGCTCTGTCATCACACAGTGCATCGGGATTGGCTAAGCGGGGCATATACAGAATACATGCAGCCGTACAGAGCACCCGGCAGCTGATATCGATCGAGCAGCTGCTATACCCGGCGTATAAGACGACCCCCGGATTTTGGCTGTGAAATTCCGGTGTAAAAAGTCGTCTTATACGCCGGAAAATACGGTAAAACCTGGCCTGTTAGTGGGCCCTGAGGACAAGGTTGATGACCACTGCAATACAAGACAACCAAGCCTTGTTCTGAGCCTCGGCTGGCCACATCCCCAACTCATCAACCAATACCAGACCCCGTTGTAATCCTCAAATGTATTGAAGCACGGGCCTATACCCTTACTGATAACCACTATGATTAATAAAAATCTTCTATAGAACCCCATCTTAAAAAAGCAAGCAACCCTAAAACTATTCTTTAAATCCAGTTTCCACACAAAGCAGGGGACATGTCAGTCATTTTTTAGTTTTATTATTTTTATTATTTTTTAGGAGGGGCTTTGGTAAAATATCAGGGGTCTAAACAGACCCCTGATGTCTCATTTTTGAAAGGGACCGACTACAGATTCCCCAGTCCCTTTTAGTGAATGAATGGAAAGTGCTCTATGCTGATCATTTTCTGTTCATTTATAAACTGAAGCATAGAAAGAAAGTGAGGGCCTGGGCAGCAGGGGAAATCTGCGCCACACGAGGTGATTAGGGTGTGCCCAGGCAAACCTGGCACACCCTGTGTGAACACCTATGCAAGATATACTCACTCCTCCCCACTGCTAGACCGGTCCTTCCAGCGTCTTCTCCCCTATGCTGTAAGTTCCTGACATTATCAAGACCAAAGCAGGATCGATAGTCCTTCAATGAACATGAAGACACTGAGGGACACCGCAGGAGCGTATTGGAGCTCCATCTACCAGGCAAATGGAGGATCAGGTAAGTAAAAGTGTTTCTCATCTCCCCCAGACTAAATGAGCAATTAAGGGAACAGCTCCACTGCAAGGGTTCATTTTACATTTTCCTGGAGTTGGGTTTTAGAGAGGAACTACTGACTTTGACTTTTAAAGGGGTTGTAAAGGTACAATTTTTTCTTCCTAAATATCTTCCTTTACCCCAGTGCAGTCCTCCTTCACCTACCTCATCCTTCCATTTTGCTTTTAAATGTCCTTATTTCTTCTGAGAAATCCTCACTTCCTGTTCTTCTCTCTGTAACTCCACACAGTAATGCAAAGCTTTCTCCCTGGTGTGGAGTGTCGTGCTCGCCCCCTCTCTTAGGCCCCATACACACGGGAGTATTTATCCGCGGATACGGTCCAGCGGACCGTTTCCGCGGATAAATCCTCTCGAGGATTTCAGCAGATTTTAATGCGATGGAGTGTACTCACCATCGCATTGAAATCCGCGCCGAAATCCTCTGGCGATGACGTGTCGCACCGTCGCCGCGATTATGACGCGGCGACGTGCGCGATGCTGTCATATAAGGAATCCCACGCATGCGTTGAATCATTGCGACGCATGCGGGGGATCCCTTCGGACGGATGGATTCGGTGAGTCTGTACAGACCAGCGGATCCATCCGTTGGGATGGATTCCAGCAGATGGATTTGTTCTGCATGTCAGCGAATATCCGATCTGCTGGAATCCATCCCAGGGGAGATATATCCGCGGATAAAGATCCGCTGGCGTGTACACACCATAGGATCTATCCGCTGAAACCCATTTGCTGGGATTTATCTGCGGATGGATTCTATGGTGTGTATGGGGCCTAAGACTACAGGAGAGTCAGGACGTTCACTAACACACAGCTCCTTTCTCGATCTGCAAAGTAGAGAACGTCCTGACTCTCCTGTAGTCCAAGGGAGGGGACAAGCACGACACTCCACACCAGGAAGAAAGCCTCGCATTACTGTGTGGAGTTACAGACAGAAGAACAGGAAGTGAGGATTTCTCAGAAGGACATTTAAAATAGGGTGACCAGACATCCCCAGTTCCAGGGGACAGTCCCCTGATTGAGGACACTGTCCCCGGACCAAGTCTGTCCCCGGTTTTGTCCCCAGATTGGATTTAATAGGGGTCAGGAGCAATTTTAAAGACAATCAGTGCAGAAATAAAATAAAAAAAATTTAATTACACACCCCCGTTAGCATAGGGGGTTGTATTTTTTCCATTATCTGTGCCCCTTTCTGATGATCATGTGCTGGTCGGAGCGGAGGGAATATTTCTTCAGCTCGCATGTTCTTCTGCATTGGCTCAAATCCTGGCCAGCCACCTGCCTATCTCCTTGCCTTCCTTGGCGGAGTGATCTTCCTCCACTTCACACCCAGTAGTAGCCGGGGCTCGAAGAGTAAGACTTGAGAGGCTGTGAGGCGTGCAGTGACGGGCAGAGAGTCGCTGATTGTTGCCATTACTAGTAAAGAAAAAATATGTCCCCGGATTTAACTTAAAAAATCTGGTCACCTTAATTTAAAAGCAAAATGGAAGGATGAGGTAAGTGAAGGAGGACTGCACTAAGGTAAAGGAAGCTATTCAGGAAAAAAAAAAATTACCTTTACAACCGCTTTAAGAAACAGATACTCAGCGGTGATCCTATATCAGCGATAAGAGTGGCAAGCTCAGCCTGGATTCCAACCAGGCCCCACCCTAACGTGTTTCGCTCTGCCCCTGGAGCTTAATCAGGGGGATGGAGGTCCCATGCATGTGGGGAGTATTAAAACATCATCGGTAATCATTCAATTGTGTAAAGGGCAGGGAGCTGCGGTGGCTCAACGCGATTGGCACTGCGCTGACAAGCCATTCACCTCTGCAGCTAGAGGTTCGGATCCCGGTCTCAGCTACATGTGAATTGAGTTTGGTGGTCTCAGCCCGGCTCCCGGTGGGTGTGCTATGCGAGGTAAGCTTGCGCTTAGTACACCCACCCCCCTCCCACAAAAACCACCACACTTACACGCACTCGAAATTGGGTTAACATGCACGCACTTTGACCACGCGGTCTCTAAAAAGAGAGGCGAAGGACTAACGGGGCTGGTTGAGCCGGCAAGATCCTCTCACTCCCTTATAGGGAGTGCCTCTGCCCCGTTGGGCTTCAAAGCGGAGCAGGTAGGGCGGGCTATGTGGGAGGACACCCTCACACACCCACCATTGTCACACGGGGCATGGAGAAAGGTGGCAGATTGCCTCTGGGGGAGGCCTGCCTACTCCCAACTCCTGCCGTCTGGCTCCGCTCTCGAGTACACGCACAAAAATACACAAAAAAAAAAAAAAAAAAATTGTGTAAAGGGCTGACAGGTGTATACAGCCGCTGGTTCTTGTTGTTTGATTAAGTGAATAAAATGAATGGATACTGAAGGGAAAAGGAACGAATAAAGTAAGAAAGAGGAAGTAAAAAAGAGAAAAAAAGGGGGAGGGAGAAAAGGAAAATGAAAAATAAAAAAAAATAGAAACTAATGAACTAATGATGAAAATGAGAATAACGATGAAATATAAAATAGGAAAGAAAAATAAATCAATGTGGAACTAGAAATAAAAATAATAGGAATGAAAAAAAGAATGAAAAAAATTTAATTAAATAAAAGTGAAAATATAAATCGAAAAATGTAAAAGCTGTCTTCATCCAGTTGGGTTTTTTGCCGGTCTTCAGATCCCTAACTCCAAGATTGTGCTGCGCTTTCACCCTGGTCCTACAGCCTCCTGGGACATGTGACGTTTTTTAAGGATGGGCCAAACCTCTCGAATTCTTGCCTAAGTGAGAAATGCAGAAGTGGGAGCTTTCGGAAAAGCTTATCCACTCACAGATTTTTTTTTAAATAAATCAAAAAGGTGGAGGGGGAGTTTCGCTCTGCCCCTGGAGCTTAATCAGGGGGGATGGAGATCCCATGTGTGTGGGGAGTATTTAAACATCAGTAATCACTCAATTATGTAAAGGGCTGACAGGTGTATACAGTCGCTGATTCTTGTTTGATAATAAAGTGAATGGATGGAGTATTGAATTAATAAAGTAAGAAAGAGGAAATAAAAAAAGAGAAGAAGGGGGGGGGGGAGTGAAAAATAGAAATACAAATGAAAATGGGAACTAATGATGAAAATGAGAATAAACATAAAAAAATTAATAAAATGGTAAATAAAAAAAACAATAAAAATAAATCAATGTTGAACAGAAATGAAAATAAAAATAACAATAGGGATGAATATAAGAATTAAAAATAAATAAAATAAAAGTGAAAGTTTTAAAAAATTTGAATAAAAAATGATGTAAAGGGATGACAGGTGTATACAGTCGCTGGTTCTTGTTGTTTGATGAAGTGAATGGATGGAGTCTTGAATGAATAAAGTAAGAGAGAGGAAATAAAAAGAAGGAAAAAAAGGGGGTGGGAAGGAAAGTGAAAAATAGAAATAAAAATGAAAATGAGAATAAAGATAAAAATAAAAAAATAAAATAAAATGAGAAATAAAAAGAACAATAAAAATAAAATCAATTTTGAACTAGAAATTAAAATAATAATAGGGATGAAAATAAGAATGGAAACATTTAATAAAATAAAAGTGAAAATAAAACTAGAAAAATTAAAAAGCTGTCTTCATCCAGTTGGGTTTTTTGCCAGTCTTTAGATCCCCAACTCCGCCATCTTGACTGTGGAGGCCGGCTGTAACTTCCCGTTGTTTTCAAAGCTGGCTTTGTGCGAGATTTTGCTGCCCTTTCACCCTGGTCCTACAGCCTCCTGGGATAGGTGACGTTTTTCGGATGGGCCAAACCAGAGCCATCTTTAATACTGATTGGACCCTGGGCAACAAAAATCTTGCCCCCCCCCCATGCAATTTAACTCTCTACCTGCTCTGAAACATACAATAATTAGCAGGTAGACTTAAAATCAGTTTATTGTATCAGATCAGGCAGCAATTGGTGGTTGCCAGCAGTTACAGCATATCATTACTGATTACTGACTGGTTGCTAGAGGTTACAGCACACATTACGGATCACTGATTAGTTGCTAGAGGTTACAGCACATGATTTCTGCTTGTTAATTGGTTGCTAGAGATCTGTACAGTAATACTGCTCACTGATTGGTTGCTAGAGGTAACAGCACATCATCTCCTCACTGCAGGGGGGGCATGATATACACATGAATGCCACCTTTATTTACATATGAATGCTGCTGGCCGCAGCTATTTACATATGAATGCCGGTCTTATTTACATATGAATGTTGGTTATTTACATATGAATGTCAATTATTTACATGTAAACACAGAGGCCCAGATTCTCGTAGGAGTTATGCCGGCGTATCTCCAGATACGCCGTCGTAACTCTGAGTTTGAGGCGTCGTATCTATGCGCCTGATTCTTAGAATCAGTCTCTTACGCCGTCATATCTGAATTGCATATTTACGCTGGCCGCTACGTGGCGCTTCCGTCGATTTACGTGTCGAATATGGTAATGAGCTAGATACGCCGATTCTCAAACGTACGTGCGGCTGGCGCATTTTTTTACGTCGTTTGCATAAGGCTTTTTTCTGCATATAGTTACCCCTGCTCTATGAGGCGTAGATTAGGCGTACTAATGTTAGGTATGGACGTCGGAACAGCGTCAAATTTTTCACGTTTTACGTCGTTTGCGTAAGTCGTCCGTGAATGGGGCTGGACGTAAGTTACGTTCACGTCGACTAGGCATTGAGCGGGCGCAATTTAATTTGTAAAATCGACGTGATACTGAGCATGCGCGCGCATGCGCCGTTCGTTAAAAATGTCAATCACGTCGGGTCACGATACATTAACATAAAACACGCCCACACTAGCCTAGTTTGAATTACGCGGCCTTACGCCGTATCAGATACACTACGCCGCCGTAACTTAGAGCGGAAAATGTTTCTGAATACGGGAGCTGCCGCTCTAAGTTACGGCGGCGTAGTGTATCTCAGATGCGCTACGCCCGCCTAAAGATAGGCGATTCTACGTAAATCTGGGCCAGAGTCTGCAGGTGGGTCATCTGTACACAATAGGGCAGAGCTGGGCAGCACTGGTACCAGCACTTCACACTGAGATATCGGGACACCACTGCAAGGGACAAGGAAATTTAAACTGGCAAGTACAAGGCAGCTGCTTTGGGCCCCACAACAATGACGGGGCCCCTTTTGCCCTGCCTTAAAGACAGCCCTGGGCCAAACTTCTCTAAGGCCCCGTACACACGACCAAACATGTCTGCTGAAACTGGTCCGCGGACCAGTTTCAGCAGACATGTTCGGTCGTGTGTAGGCCCGAGTGGACAGGATTCCAGCATACATTTGCCCGCCGGGCCTTTTTCCTGCGGGCAAATATTTCTGGACTTGTTTTAAAACAGCACGCTGAAATCCTGCCCGCTCGGACATGTTCGGTCGTCTGTACAGACCTACCGTACATGTCCGAGCGCCCGCCATCCCTCGCATGCGTCGAATGACTTTGACGCATGCGTGGAAGCATTGAACTGGCAGGGCCGCCCACTTCCTCGCGTCATCGTCGCAGCGACGGCGCGGACACGCCCCGCGTATAGTTTACGTGCGGATTTCTGTATGATGGTGAGTACAGCCACCATACAGAAATCCCCGGGCAGACATGTACGCTGAAAACGGTCCGGCGGACCGGTTTCATCGTACATGTATGCTCGTCTGTACACGGCCTAATTCTTGCCTAAGCGAGAAATGCGGAAGTGGGAGCCGGTAGCTGTCGGGGAACAAAGTACCCACTCCCAGAAAATTTTTTTTTTTTCAAAAAGGTGGAGGAGGGAGAGGTGGGTGAGGGGAACTTTCACTTTTAAGTGAAGTTCTCCTTTGAAGATAATTTCTCATGCAGTTTAATCCCTTTAATCTATCTGTGAATGTTTCATCATTTGATAAATGTCCTACGAGAAGCAAATAAAGATTTGATGATTGTATAGAAAATAACGGAGAAACATAAAATGAAATGACACATCCATTGACAACAGGCTGTGATTGTATGATAGAGAAAAATACTTTTTGTTGAAGGTCTTCTATTGTCAGCTTGGCATGGGGCATTAGAAAAACACAACACTGATAACATGACTTTATTGTTCCTGTAGGTCCTAACCTCTCCATGCTGCATCTGTATCTTCTGTCTTAAGAAGCAGCTTTCTTTTCATCAAACACATTCCTGAAGTCAGCAGTAAAAGCACTGACAAGACAGAGCAGATTGATCCATTAACTCTCACTCACTGCTAACAGTTCTTTGGCTGAACCCAGCATTTGCATTCCAGCAGTAAAGATTTGGTGTGGTGACTAAGAATTAAAGCTACGAATACTTGGGAAATCCAAACTGGCTGGGACAGGCTTTCATGCTATAAAGCCATTCTTTTCAAACCAGGTTGCACTTATAAACGGCTTGGAAACAGATCCAGAGGCCAATCGTTAACTTACATAGCAAGCAACAAAATGTTTGTGTGATAAAAAACAGCAGCACTCCGAAAAAAATCCAAAACGTAATAGTAAAAAAAAAAGTAATTTCTTGTACTATTTCACCTTAGAATTCTCACTCCTCACTACAATCTTTTCGTTTCTTTGAGCAAAATTTTCCTTCACCACTTAACCCCCGGACCATATTGCTGGTCAAAGACCAAAGCACTTTTTGCGATTCGGCACTGCGTCGTTTTAACCGGTTAAGCCCCGGACCAATATGCTGCTAAATGCCCAAAGGCGTTTTTACAATTCAGCACTGCGTCGCTTTAACAGACAATTGCGCGGTCGTGCGACGTGGCTCCCAAACAAAATTGGCGTCCTTTTTTCCCCACAAATAGAGCTTTCTTTTGGTGGTATTTGATCAACTCTGCGGTTTTTATTTTTTGCACTATAAAAAAATATAAAGCGACAATTTTTAAAAAAATTCAATATTTTTTATTTTTTGCTATAATAAATATCCCCCAAAAACATATATAAAAAAAAAAATTTCCTCAATTTAGGCCGATACGTATTCTTCTACCTATTTTTGGTAAAAAAATCGCAATAAGCGTTTATCGATTGGTTTGCGCAAAATTTATAGGGTTTACAAAATAGGGGATAGTTTTTTTTTTTTTTTTACTACTAATGGCGGCGATCAGTGTTTTTTTTCGTGACTGCGACATTATGGCGGACACTTCGGACAATTTTGACACATTTTTGGGACCATTGTCATTTTCACAGCAAAAAATGCATTTAAATTGCATTGTTTATTGTGAAAATGACAGTTGCAGTTTGGGAGTTAACCACAAGGGGGTGCTGTAGGAGTTAGGGTTCACCTAGTGTGTGTTTACAACTGTAGGGGGGTGTGGCTGTAGGACTGACGTCATCGATCGAGTCTCCCTATAAAAGGGATCACTCGATCGATGCAGCGCCACAGTGAAGCACGGGGAAGCCGTGTTTACATAGGGAGCGATCGCGACGGGGCGGCTATTAACGAATAGCCGCGCCGTCGTCCCGGATCGCTCCCCGCGGGAATCCGACCGCTGCATGTAGCGGGGGGGGGTCCCGATCGGACCCCCGACCCGCGGAAAGGCAGGGACGTACATGTACGCCCATATGCCTGTACGTGCCATTCTGTGGACGTACATATACATGCGGCGGTCGTCAAGTGGTTAACTGACAATTGCGCGGTCCTGCGACGTGGCTCCCAAACATAATTGGCGTCCTTTTTCCCCCCACAAATAGAACTTTATTTTGGTGGAATTTGATCACCTCTGCGGTTTTTAGTTTTTGCGCTATAAACAAAAATAGTCACGTGTCTAGTGACGTAACGCGTGGGGGAGGAGCTACGAACAGGACGGATTACACATCCGAATGAGGAGACACATCGTTTGCCGAGCAGCCAAATGAGGATTGTTTGTTTGCTGATATAAATCGGTGGATTTGTGAGTGTGACCTATCTCAAGCTTGTCAAATTGTGTCCATATGGTTGTGTGTATCTGCGCAATGAGGTTTTTTCTTTTGTCTCTCTGTTTTTCACATGAGCTGCACAACTGTGGAAGATTTCATACTCATATGTGAAGCAATCAGCTTGGAGTCTGTAGAACTTGATCACCCCATACCTATCTTTCAAGCCAGTACAGGGGACTTGCACACAGGAGGTGTATTGTAGTTGCATGCATTCAGCATGCATTTGGACTAACTATATTTTACACATGTACTGATTTTGAATCACTTATGGTTTGTGGTTCCGGTTCACATCACAGAAGTTAATACTCAGCGCATATTATTACTATTGAAACAAAAATAGAGCGACAATTTAAAAAAAAAAATAATAATATTATTTTTGAATTTTTGCTATAATAAATATCCCCCAAAAATGTATAAAAAAATTATTTCTCAGCTTAGTCCGATACGTATTCTTCTACCTATTTTCCGCAACAAAAAAAAAATCGCAATAAGCGTTTATTGATTGGTTTGCGCAAAAGTTATAGCGTTTACAAAATAGGGGGTATTTTTATGGCATTTTTACTAATATTTTTTTTTTTTACTAGTAATGGCGGCGATCAGCGTTTTTTTTTCCGGTACTGCGACATTATGGCGGACACTTCGGACACTTAACACATTTTTGGGACCATTGGCATTTTTATAGCGATCAGTGCTATAAAAATGCATTGGATTACTATAAAAATGCCACTGGCAGTGAAGGGGTTAACACTAGGGGGCGGGGAAGGAGTCAAGTATGTTCCCTGGGTGTGTTCTAACTAAAGGGGGGTGGCCTGACATAGGGAAATGACAGATCGCTGTTCATACGGATAGCTACGGGCTCTCGCGCAGGGGAGCCGAACCTGCCGCCGTAAAACGACGGCGGATAGTCGGCAACCAGTTAAAGGGTAGACTTGGGTCTCAAATCATCAACCATCAATCATACCTGATTTTGAGGGACTGTCCCTGATTTGGAGCAATGTCCCTCTGTCCCCCATTCCTTCTCATTTGTCCCTCATTTTGGTCTGATCTATACAGATGTATATAAAATGCTCTTTTTATCTATCAAAAAGTTTTTCCCAGCGCTAAACCTTTCATCTGATTTTTAAATTGCTGCATTTGTAAATTCCAAAAGCCAATATAAAGTAATAGTAGTGGTTAAAAAAAAAAAACACACTTGTGGGTTTAACCAATCTTGTTTTTTTGGTACAATTTTCCTTTAACCACTTCCGCCCCGGACCATTTGGCTGCCAAATGACAAGGCCACTTTTTGCGATTCGGCACTGCGCTGCTTTAAGTGACAATTGCGCGGTCGTGCGACGTGACTCCCAAACAAAATTGGCGTCCTTTTTTCCCACAAATAGAGCTTTCTTTTGGTGGTATTTGATCACCTCTGCGGTTTTTATTTTTTGCGCCAATAACAAAAATAGAGCGACAATTTTGAAAAAAAGCAATATGTTGTACTTTTTGCTATAATAAATATCCAATATTTTTTTTTAAAAAAAGCAAATTTTTTTCTCAGTTTAGGCCAGTACGTATTCTTCTACATATTTTTATATTTATATTTACAGAAATCATTGAATAGATCAACATATATCGTAAAAAAAAAAAAAAAAAAAAAAGTATGTATGTATGTACTTTTTTTTTTACGATATACAGTATATATTGATCTATTCAATGATTTCTGTATGATAAGTCCCAGGGGGGTAAAATCTCTGTTTGTGTATATATAAGGTCATCAGATACGTTACACGATGTTACAATCAACAGAAGACATCTTCATACATTTAGGGGATATGATAAAAGTGTTTGTATACAACCCACAGATACAATGAGAGAAATGAACAGGAAGGATTAAATATGATCTAATTATCCCTCCCCCTCTCTAAACTCTGCTGTACAGAGGACAGCAAAAGGCCGATACCAAGTCAAGCTGAAATACTAACACAGCTTGCAAAAAAAAACTGTATTAAAAAAAAAGCCATTTAGTGATTTATTGAGTACAGTGCTAGAATAATTGTGCTTTCTTTATTGGCTTATATTTTCTAAATGTATGTAAGCGCGGTTTATACGTTCACCCACACACATTTTCCATAGAGATCCTCTTTGAGATTTTCAATCTTTTTCAGTCACTATTTACACTCATACACATATATATATATATACTCATTGGAACATGTAACGAGACCCTTGCTCGCTCGCTTCCGCTCTTCTGACACTCCTCTGCTACTATTGAGTCAGCTTGCAGATTGCAACGTCTGATGGTTCGGTCATCCAAGGCTCTGGGATCCGTACAAACACCAGGCAGGCTGTATGTAATTTCAAACAGGAAGTCCTTTATTGGAAGTACACAACACACTTTTAAACAGAATTTGGAACATCCCGCCCCCAACAATCTCTTTCCTATTGGTCAATTGTAAAGTACATGTAGTCCTCCTTCAGGTCCTCCTTAGCCATGCAAATGAGGACTTGAAAATGAGTCAGCAGGGATTGGTCCGATAGCTTGAATGGAGGGACTGTTATGTGTAATGAGACAGAAGCCCCAGGGGGCAATCAATGTACACAATAGCCAGACACAGAACAATGGAGACGTCTGGAGCTTTAAGACAGAGCAGAAGACCCCCCCACTGTGTAACAGATTTCAAGGAGGAACACTTCTGCATTCCAAGGTCCATGACAGGACATATGTCCCCTGAATATATTTATTTACTTTTCATCAATATTTATGCTTGTTCTGTATTCACATATGTTTAATAACCTTACTATTTTTATCACCATACACTATACAATCAAAGGGATTTCGTATCTGCAATCCTTTATACATGTATTGTTCATAGATGTATCATATACATAGGGACTTCAGCATTATTTTTTATTTTTTATTCTCTTAGGGCCCTTTCACACGGGCGGATCAGTAATGATCCGCTCCGTGTGTCCGCAAAAGCTCAGCGGGGATCCTCCGTAAAATCCCCGCTGAGCTGGCAGCTGACAGGGCGGTCTCCGCACACTGTGCAGGGACCGCCCTGTCTTTCCTCCGCTCTCCCCTATGGGGAATCGGATGAACACGGACCGCCTGTCCGTGTTCATCCGATCCGGCAGACGGAAGAAAAATAGGATTTTCTTCCGTCCGCAAATGCGGATCTTTGCGGAGGCGGACGATTACGGGTGTCAGCGGATGGTCATCCGCTGACACCCGTAATCACATAGGGACCAATGTATGTCCCGTTTTCATCTGCAACGGACAGATGAAAATGCGAACATACGGTCCGTACGTGTGAAAGGGGCCTTAATCTGTTTTTCTCATTCTCAGGACTATTTCTGGAATGAGAATAACTACATGTTTTTTTTTTTTTTTAACTTCAATTTAAATTTTACATAGGTGTGTTTGCTCAACCATGCAATCTGGATTTGTCTAGGCTCACACCAGATACTAATTGGTAACTTGCTAATTGTATTGTGGATTGGGTTCCCAGCTGCTATCCTTTTTGTCATGTGACCTATAGTTGTATATATACTGGACATTCACTTTCTATGTTGTAAGCTATGAATAAGCACTAACGTTTGGTGTGAAACGCGTCAGTTTTTTCCCCGTCTGCTGTGGCATGCTTTTTGTGTGTTTTTTGATTTTACAATAAAAGCAATTTATTTTTGGAGTGCGGCTGTCCAGAATGTTTTTCCTTCATTTTGCAAAGAGGCAGTGATAGTTTCATTTAAAAAAATGTGTGAGGTTCCCCAGGAAATCCATACCAGACCCTTTTGGTCTGAGTATAGTTACGTTCAGTGGCGGTGCATCCATATAGTGGGTGCTTCCCTAACACTGCCCTGCCTCTCAGCCAATCAGGTGCACCAGCTCTGGTTACCAGTCATCTGACTGGCTGAAGCGACAGGCGAGCAGAGATGACATCGAGGACTCGAAGGGAGCATGGAGTAGGACGGCGCTGACCCGAGAAAGGTAAGTGCCGGGCGGGGGCAAACTGGCTGCATTTGAAGGGATAAACTGACTGTATTTGATGGGGAAACTGGCATCATTTGAGGGGGCAAACTGCCTGCATTTGAGGTGGCAAACTGGCATCATTTAAGGGGGCAAACTGGCTGTATTTGAGGGGGCAAATTGGCTTCATTTGATGGGGAAACTGGCTGCATTTGAGGGGGCAAACTGGCATTATGTGAGGGGGCAAACTGGCATCATTTGAGGGGGCAAACTGGCGGCATTTTTTTTTTCAGTTTGTTTGCGCCCCCCAAAGATTTTGAACACCAGCCGCCACTGGGTACGTTGCTTTGAATCTGATGCCTAGTGCTACGGGACCCCACGGGACCCGCGGACTTGATGTCCGCCGGTGTCCCACAATCATGTTTTGTTTGGGAGCCACGTCGCACGACCGCACAATTGAAGCAACGCAGTGCCGAATCGCAAAAAGTGGCCCGGTCATTTGGCAGCCAAATCCTCTGGGGCTTTGAAGTTCGTCGAACCCTGCTCAAACCAAACCCAGGTCAGTTCCGTTTATCAGTGTTTCATACCTGTGGGATGCCAGTGGAAGCTGGAAATCACTGTAGTAGGCAATGCTACTATAGTGATTGCTTCTGTGCCCATGCTTCATGCTGAGTAGCTGCACTGCTGCTTACTGAACACAGAAACAGGTCTCTCCACCTTGTCCAATCAGAGAACACTTTGCATTGATTGAGAAAATGCAAAGTGTTCCCTGAATGGCAGCACAGGACGCAGTGACACCCACTGCAGTGATCTCCAGTTTCCACGGGGATCCCACAGGTACATATTTACACTGGCCCAAGATGGACCAATGATACTATATAAAAATTGTTATATTTAACCATCAGCTTTAAATAGACTTTTTGTGCTGACTAGCTAGAACAGGGTTTCTCAACCAGGGTTCCTCTTGAGGTTGCTAAGGGTTCCTTGAGCAATGGTGGATTGATCTCCCACCTATGCTGACCACCAAATGCAAGTGTGCAACTTTCCACTAGCCCCCAATGTTAAGTGGTCCCTTCTACACTGGCAACTAATATTTGAGATCCCCTCCATTTTTTTTCTTCAACAAACTAGCTTCTGTCAATTACCTTTTTCTCTCCAAATCCCTTAATCTATTTGCTATTATGGAATCCTGGCTCCAGGAATTCGAAACAACCTCTTCAGATGCCCTGTCCCACAGTGGCCTCCTCTGGACTGACTCCACCAGACCCGGTGGACGAAAAGGAGGCGGCGTCGGACTACTCCTCTACCCTAAATGCACCTTCCAGGTTCTTCCCACATCTTCCTCTCTTTCCAAGTGCACTGCATTCGTCTTTTCTCTCCAGCTTGTCTGAGGGTCGCAGTAATTTATCGGCCTCCTGGACAAGTGTCGCGCTTTCTGGATGTCTTCTCTGCATGGCTACTCTATTTTCTCTCCTCTGAAGTACCTGCCATCATCCTAGGTGACTTTAACATTCCAATCAATGTTAATACTGCAACCACTTCTCAACTACTCAACCTAGTCTCCTCTTTTAAGGCAACACAATGGACACAAACCACCACTCACTCCAACGGCAATACTCTCGATCCAGCTGTATTACACTATCTTGGCCTTTGTATCATCTTTGTCTATGTGGTGCCGAGCATGGTTTGAGCCATCTGCCGAGTATGTTCCTATTGTCTAGACCAGGGGTCTCCAAGCTTTCTAAAAAAAAGGGCCAGTTTATTGTCCTTCAGACGTTAAGGGGGCCAGACTGTGGCTAGCAGGAGTGGACATTTTCCTAACATCAGTGGAAGTAAAGATCACCACATTGGATATAAGGTGGAGGAAAAGTGCCCAACCAGTGGTATTACTATGAGGAATAGTGCACCCATCTTTGGTATCACTGGGAGGAATAGACACTATTCTGCCAACTAACATCAGCAATGGGTCACCATTTCTACCATTGACAGAAACAATGGGAGACGTGGTGACCCATTCCTGATGTTAGTTGGCAGAATAGTGTCTTGTATACTGTAAGTGGGAGAATAGTGCCCAAAGGGCCGCATAAAGGCGGCAAATGGTCGCATCCGACCCCCAGGCCACAGTTTGGAGACCACTGGTGTAGACCATCTATGTGGATGCTGATATAACATACAGTGTGATTGACACATTATTATTTTATTTAAAACTTTCTTTATTATATTGATCGCAGTAATGTACCATGAGCTGCAGGCAGAATCCATTGAACAGGGGTTCCCAAGGACTTTCAAAATTCTTTAACCACTTGCCGTCAAATGACGGCTGGGCGGTGCGGCTCTCATTCTGAGCGGGCGTCATATGGCTTCCCGACCCTCTATGGCTTCACTCGGGAGCCAATGCACGTGCCTGGCGGCCGCGATGCCCACCGGGCACCCGTGATTGCCCGGTAACAGAGCAAGAACGTGGCTCTGTGTGTGTAAACACACAGATCCACGTCCTGTCAGGTGAGAGGAGACCGATGGTGTGTTTCCAGTACAGAGGAACACTGATCAATCTCCCCCTTCTGAGTCCCCTCCCCCTACAGTTAGAATCACTCCCTAGGTATCACATGTATCCCCTTGATTGCCCCCTAGTGTTAGCCCCTTCCCTGCCAGTGACATTTATACAGTAATCGGTGCATTTTTATAGCACTGATCGCTGTATAAATGTGAATGGTCCCAAAATAGTGTCAAAAGTGTCCGATGTGTCCACCACAATATCGCAGTCATGATAAAAAATTGCAGATCGCCGCCATTACTAGTAAAAAAAAAAAAAAAAAATGCCATAAATGTGTCCCCTATTTTGTAGACACTATGGGCCAGATTCCCGTAGGGAGCGCGTATTTGTGAGTGGGCGTAACGTATCCTATTTACGCTACGCCTCAGCAACTTTGACAGGCAAGTGCAGTATTCTCAAAGCAAAGTTGCGGCGGCGTAGCGTAAATAGGCCGGCTTAAGCCCGCCCAATTCAAATATGGAACATGTGGGCGTGTTTTATGTTCATTTATTGTGACCCCACGTAAATGACGCTTTTTACGAACGGCGCATGCGCCGTCTGTAAAAGTATCCCAGTGCGCATGCTCCAAATTAACCCGCAAAAAGCCAATGCTTTCGAAAGTGAACGTAAATGACGCACAGCCCTATTCGCGAACGACTTACGCAAACAATGTAATCGACGGAAAATTCTACGCTGGCCCGACGTCCATACTTAACATTGGCTGCGGCTCATATAGCAGGGGTAACTTTACACCGGAAAAAGCCTAACGTAAACGGCGTATCTGTAATGCGACGGACGGGCGTACGTTCGTGAATTGGCATATCTATCTGATTTACATATTCTACGCGTAAATCGGCGTACACGCCCCTAGCGGCCAGCATAAATATGCAGTTAAGATACGACGTCGTAGGCGACTTCCGCTGGTCGTATCTTAGAAAAATTCTGGCGTATCTGATTCTTTGAATCAGGCGCCAAGATACGACGCCTCAGACTCAGAGATACGACGGTGTATCTGGAGATACGCCGTCGTATCTCTTACGTGAATCCGGGCCTATAACTTTTGCGCAAACCAATCAATATACGCTTATTGCGATTTTTTTTGATCAAAATGTGTAGAAGAATACGTAATGGCCTAAACTGACGAAAAAATGTGTTTTTAAAAAAATTGGGATATTTATTACAGCAAAAAGTTAAAAATATTGGGCCAGATTCACGTAGAATTGCGGCCGTGTAACGTAACCCGTTTACGTTACAACGCCGCAAGTTTTCAGTGTAAGTGCCCGATCCACAAAGCACTTACCTGTAAACTTGCGGCGGTGTATTGTAAACACGTCTGGCGCAAGCCCGCCCAATTCAAATGGGGCGGGTACCATTTAAACTAGGCGCGCTCCCGCGCCGGACGTTCTGCGCATGCTCCGTTCGCAAATTTTCCCGACGTGCTTTGCGCGAACTTACGGCGGCCCGACGTGTTTGTGAATCGCGACGCGCGTAACGTACTTACGCCGAAAAAAATAAATTCAAAAGCGACGCGGGAACGACGGCCATACTTTAACATGGTGGAGTAATTTTACACCATGTTAATAGCACCCCTAACTTTGCGACGGGAAACTAAGACTTGCGCCGACGTAACGACGGGAAAAACCTTTGTGGATCGCCGTAACTGCTAATTTGCATACCCGACGCTGGAATATGACGCGAACTCCACCCAGTGGCGGCCGAGGTACTGCATTCTAAGATCCGACGGTGTAAGTCAATTACACCTGTCGGATCTATGGGCTATCTATGCGGAACTGATTCTATGAATCAGCCGCATAGATAGAACAAGAGATACGACGGCGTTTCAGGAGATACGCCGTCGTATCTGTTCTGTGAATCTGGCCCATTGTGTTTTTTTTCAAACGTGTCGCTCTTTTTTTGTTTATAGTGCAAGAAATAAAAACCGCAGAGGTGATCAAATATCACCAAAAGAAAGCTCTATTTCTGGGGATTTTTTTTTTCAATTTAATTTGGATACAGTGTTGCATGACCGCGCAATTGTCATTCAAAGTGTGACAGCGCTGAAAGCTGAAAAATGGCCTGGGCAGGGAGTGGGGTTTAAGTGCCCAGTATTGAGGTGGTTAATTGGCCCCTCAGGGATTAAAGGATGAAAAAGGCTGTGCTAGAGAATAACTTGAACATTTTTTGTATCGTTCTGTGAATTGTCCAATCGATGCGCAGCTCTCCTTTCGCTGGTTAGGAATTGCTCTGAGCGGTTGACATTTTTGCTTTGTTGGATTTTCTGTGACATCCCTTGGACAAGAAAACAGCCAGATCCTCTCAAACCCAAGCCAGCCCATGAATTGTATTCCTCTTTATTCATGGCTATAAATATGTGTAATCATATGACAAGATTCAACAAAAGTAACAATAAAACCTACTATTTATTTTATGCAGACATGAAAAAGCTTTTTGTCATTTTTATGGATTTTTTATATTCTTGTATCCACTGTAAAGACAGCAACATCAAAGAAAATTGGATTTGATCATTTAATATTTATACACGTAATGACAAAGATTGATTTATCTGTTTTATTAGGGATATGTGGGTGAATTCAAAGAGAACTGATGTTTTTAATGCAAAGTACGTTTTCTTTCATGGTAATAAATGTGAGGTATTTTAGTGGTCTAATGCAGACTCTTCCTTCCCGCCTGGATATGCAAAAAGCCAAAAAGCGTCAAAGCAAAGCTACAGATAATACAATATACAAGTTACTGGCTTATTCATCCATGATGGGTTTGGATGAGAAGTAAATTTTAAAATCATTACAGAGTTGGCTTATTATATGAGGGCCGTACCAAAAGTAATCCAAAAGTGGGCATAACTTTTTTATTAGATTACAAGTCTCACGTTTTTCATTACAGGTAAATAATGGATTCTAAGCAGAAGTGATGTGCCATCACTGAGTTCTTACCAAGGAGGAATGTAAGCTGTCCGACATTGATGATTTCCCATCGGGACAGGGACAATGACATACCTGTACGTCGCTGGCCTCTTATGAGTCTCTTGGAGTTGCTGGCTTCTTATGAGCCCCTTGGAGTTGCTGGCCTCTTATGGCTTCTTGAAGTTCTTGACCAAGGAGGGGTGTAGGCTGTTCAAAATTGATGATTTCCCATCGGGACAGGGACAATGACATACATGTACGTCGCTGGCCTCTTATGAGTCTCTTGGAGTTGCTGGCTTCTTATGAGCCCCTTGGCGTCGCTGGCCTCTTATGGCCTCTTGAAGTTCTTGACCAAGTAGGGGTGTAGGCTGTTCAACATTGATGATTTCCCATTGTTTAGTTTGTTTTCAGTACTGTTTCTCCTTCTTTAACTACTTTAGGACTGCCCACCCGCATTGTACTGCTAACGGGCATCTCCTACATGCACAATGACGTACCTGTACGTCGCTGGCCTCTTATGGCCTCTTGTAGTTCTTGACCAAGGAGGGGTGTAGGCTGTTCAACATTGATGATTTCCCATCGGGACAGGGACAATGACATACATGTACGTCGCTGGCCTCTTATGAGTCTCTTGGAGTTGCTGGCTTCTTATGAGCCCCTTGGCGTCGCTGGCCTCTTATGGCCTCTTGAAGTTCTTGACCAAGGAGGGGTGTAGGCTGTTCAACATTGATGATTTCCCATCGGGACAGGGACAATGACATACATGTACGTCGCTGGCCTCTTATGAGTCTCTTGGAGTTGCTGGCTTCTTATGAGCCCCTTGGCGTCGCTGGCCTCTTATGGCCTCTTGAAGTTCTTGACCAAGGAGGGGTGTAGGCTGTTCAACATTGATGATTTCCCATTGTTTAGTTTGTTTTCAGTACTGTTTCTCCTTCTTTAACCACTTTAGGACTGCCCACCCGCATTGTACTGCTAACGGGCATCTCCTACATGCACAGCGACGTACCTGTACGTTGCTGGCCTCTTATGGCCTCTTGGAGTTCTTAACCAAGGAGGGGTGTAGGCTGTTCAACATTGATGATTTCCCATTGTTTAGTTTGTTTTCAGTACTGTTTCTTAACCACTTTAGGACTGCCCACCCGTATTGTACGGCTAACGGGCATCTCCTACATGCACAGCAGCGTACCTGTACGTCGCTGGCCTCTTATGGCCGCTTGGAGTTCTTGACCAAGGAGGGGTGTAGGTTGTTCAACATTGGTGATTTCCCATTGTTTAGTTTGTTTTCAGTACTGTTTCTCCTTCTTTAACCACTTTAGGACTGCCCACCCGTATTGTACTAACGGGCATCTCCTACATGCACAGCGACGTACCTGTACGTCGCTGGCCTCTTATGGCCTCTTGGAGTTCTTGACCAAGGAGGGTTGTAGGCTGTTCAACATTGATGATTTCCCATTGTTTAGTTTGTTTTCTGTACTGTTTCTTCTTTAACCACTTTAGGACTGCCCACCCGCATTGTACTGCTAACGGGCATATCCTACATGCACAGCGACGTACCTGTACGTTGCTGGCCTCTTATGGCCTCTTGGAGTTCTTGACCAAGGAGCCCACTCCAGGTGGGCTTTCATGTACCTTTTACTGAGGAGTGGCTTCTGTCTGGCCACTCTACCATACAGGCCTGATTGGTGGAGTGCTGCATAGATGGTTGTTCTTCTGGATGGTTACAGGTGGCTCCTACAGGTTCATCAATGTACCTGTACATTGCTGGCCTCTTATGAGCCTCTTGGAGTCACTGGTCTCTTATGAGCCTCTTGGAGTTCTTGACCAGGGAGCCCTCCTGGACTCCCCACCCGCATTGTACTGCGGACAGACGGCTCCTTCAGGCACATCGCTGTACCTATACATCGCTGGTCTCTTTAAAGCCTCTTGTAGTTGCTGGCCTCTTGAAGCTCTTGACCAAGGAGGAATGTAGGCTGTCCAACATAGATGATTTACCATTGTTTAGTTTGTCTTCAGTACTGTTTCTCCTTCTTTAACCACTTTAGGACTGCCCACCCATATTGTACTGCTAAGGGACATCTCCTACATGCACAGCAGCGTACCTGTACGTCGCTGGCCTCTTATGGCCTCTTGGGGTTCTTGACCAAGGATCCCCCTCCAGGTGGGCTTTCATGTACCTTTTACTGAGGAGTGGCTTCCGTCTGGCCACTCTACCATACAGGCCTGATTGGTGGAGTGCTGCATAGATGGTTGTTCTTCTGGATGGTTACAGGCGGCTCCTACAGGTTCATCGATGTACCTGTACATTGCTGGCCTCTTATGAGCCTCTTGGAGTCACTGGTCTCTTATGAGCCTCTTGGAGTTCTTGACCAGGGAGTCCTCCCAAACCACCCACCCGCATTGTACTGCGGATAGGCTGCTCCTTCAGGAACATCAATGTACCTATACATCGCTGGTCTCTTTTAAGCCTCTTGTAGTTGCTGGCCTCTTGAAGCTCTTGACCAATGAGGAATGTAGGCTGTCTGACATAGATAATTTCCCATTGTTTAGTTTGTCTTCAGTACTGTTTCTCCTTCTTTAACCACTTTAGGACTGCCCACCCGCATTGTACGGCAGACAGGTGGCTCCTACCAGGGCCGTCTTAATAGCATCATGGGCCCCTGGGCAAAGTAATGCTCTGGGGCCCCTACAATGGAGACAGTGCAGGTAAACAGAAATCAAGTAGGTAGGAGGTAGGGTATATCTAGGGTGTGGAGGGGTCAGAGTGCTGGGGGGATATCTGGGATGTAGAGCGGCAGCCCGGGCTCAAGGATCAGCTGCTTTGGGGAAAGGGTAGGGGCCCCCCATGCACCTGGGGCCCCTGGGTAGTGCCCACTGCCCAGGTGTGCCCTCTCATTAAGACAGCCATGGCTCCTACAGGCACATCGATGTACCTGTACATCGCTGGCCTCTTATAAACCCCTTGGATTAGCTGGCCTCTTATGAGCCCCTTGGAGTCGCTGGCCTCGTATGGCCTCTTGAAGTTCTTGACCAAGGAGGGGTGTAGGCTGTTCAACATTGATGATTTTCCATTGTTTAGTTTGTTTTCAGTACTGTTTCTCCTTCTAACATTGATTATTTCCCACCATTTAGTACTGTTTTCCCTTCTTTAACCACTTTAGGACTGCCCAACTGCATTGTACTCTTACATGCACAGCAATGTACCTGTACATTCCTGGCCTCTTATGAGCCTCTTGGAGTCGCTGGCCTCTTAAGGCCTCATGGAATTCTTGACCAAGGAGCCTACTCGGACCACCCACCCACATTGTACTGTGGACAGGTGGCTCCTTCAGTCACATCGATGTACCTGTACATCACCGGCCTCTTTTAAGTCTCTTGGAGTCGCTGGCCTCTTATAAACCTCTTGGAGTCGCTGGCCTCTTATAGCCTCTTGGAGTTATTGACCAAGGAGCCCCCCCGGACCGCCCACCCACATTGTACTGCGGACAGGCAGCTCCTACAGGCACATCGATGTACCTGTACATCCCTGGTCTCTTATAATCCCCTTGGAGTCGCTGGCCTCTTATAAGCCCCTTGGAGTCACTGGCCTCTTATGGCCTCTTGAAGTTCTTGACCAAGGAGGTGCGTAGGCTGTCTGACATTGATGATTTCCTATCATTTCGTTTGTCTTCAATACTGGTCTTTCCTCCTTTAACCATTTTAGAGCCACCCACCCACTCTGTACTGCGGGTTGGCGGCTCCTACAGGCACAGTGATGTTGCTGCCGATTCTGGGTCCTGCTGTGTCTAATCATAGGGGGATTTTATCAGTAGGTCCCGGCCAATGATTCATGGCCAGGACCTGCTGATCGGCCGTGTCCAATCACAGCCCAGAGCCCTGTGTTGACAAATAACATGGGGCTCTGTACAGAGGGAAGGATCTCTTCATTTGGCACATAATTCACACTTTAACACTTGTTAGGCACACACTTAACCCCTAGATTACCTCAAAATATTAACCTCTCCCCAGCCAGTGTCATTAGTACAGTGTCAGTGTATAGTTGTTATCACTGTATTAGTGTCACTGGCAAAGTCAGTGTCAGCTAGTCAGTTCCCATCCAATGTTAGTGTCAGATTATCACAGTCACTATCACAGTCCCACTATAACTCGTTAATCACCACCATTACTAATAAAAAATCCAGTATACTGTATATCCCATTAACTTTTTACACAAACCAATCAATATACACGTATTGGGGTTTTGTTTTTACCAAAGATATGTAGCGAAATTCATTTTGGCCAAAATGTATGAATAAATTAGATTTGTAAATTTTTTGGGGGGATTTGTTTTATACCAGAAAGTAAAAAAATATATATATATTTTTTTTAAATTTGGTCTTTTTTTCATTTATATAATAATAAAAAATAAAAACCCCAGTGGTGATCAAATACCACAAAAGAAAGTTCTATTTGTGTTAAAAATGTACACACATTTCATGTGGGTACAGCGTTGTATGACCACGCAATTACCAGTTAGGCCCCATGTACACTGCTGCTGCTAAACGAACGTTCAGAGGCAGTTGGACACTTTTTTAACTGCCCCTGAACTCAATCAATGTTATCTTATGTGTACATGTACACAGGTTAGTTTACTGTCGTTGTTAGGCAGTTGTGTTCATAGGCCTTTCTTTGAAGGCAAAAAAACGTGGGTTACTTTCTGTCAAGTTAAAGGGGTTGTAAAGGTTCATGTTTTTTCACCTTAATGCATCCTATGCTTTAAGGTGAAAAAACATCTGATGTTTGCCGGCCCCCCAGCCCCCCAGTTTACTTACCTGAGCCCTCGAAAGTCCCACGTTGAGAACGCGATTGATCTCGGCCCGGTCTTCTCTGCTCTTCATTGGATAGATTGATAGCAGCGCAGCCATTGGCTTGTGCTGCTGTCAATCAACTTCAATGACGCGAGGGCCAGGGGGCGGGGCCGAGTCCTGTAGTTGGCGGCTATTCGTGTGGCAAGCCGGGGGCATGCATGGGTAGTCAAGCAAATGAAATGGAAGCACATCCTTAAAAGGGTTGTAAAGGGTTTTTTCCACCTTAATGCATCCTATGCATTAAGGTGAAAAAACACCTCCCAATCGCCAGCCCCCCAGCGCCCCATTTTACTTACCTGAGCCAGTTCACCTGCTCGGCATGTCCCCGGCGTCCTTCTCCACGTAGTCCTGGTGTTGATTGGATAGATTGATAGCAGCGCAGCCATTGGCTGCCGCTGTTGTCAATCAAATTCAATGATGTGGGCGGCGGGGGGCAGGGCGAGTCATACACTCGGCATCTATGGATGCCGAGTGTATGACTCGGGAGCGTGCCCGCAAGGTAACCCCCTCAGGAGAGCTCTTCTCCAAGGGGGTTATCTAATGCGGGGAGGAGAAGCGAGAGCCGCCAAGGGACCCCAGAATGGGATGTTCGGGGCCACAAAACGAGCTGCACAGTGGGGAACCTTTAGTATCCCTTTAAAGCAAGCTGGAGTCATTCACAGAGAAAACGTAAATGAGGTAAGCCAGGGACGATCACAGGTAATCAGGCAGGATCAGGTAGAAGCAAAGTCCTTGAGGTAAGCCAGGGTCGATCACAGGTAATCAGGCAGAAGCAAGTCCTTGAGGTAAGCCGGGGTCAATCACAGGTAATCAGGTAGTATCAGGCAGAAGCAAGTTCTTGGGTCAAGCCGGGGTCAGGGACAGGAGAAGATCTGAGCAGGTCAAGGAACAATCCGGGTCACAACAGGAAACACAGGAAGCAGATGCAGGTTCAGGAATACAGGGGAAGCTGAAGACAATCCAGCAATGAGAGGGGATCCTGGGCAGCTTTTTATAGGCCACAAGGAAATTGTCGTCTTTCACACTATGCATACGCCCATGCTGTCCTGTTCCGTTGCGCACCCGCATGCGCCGAACCGCTATTTTTCCACGAATGCGCGCAGGACTGCACCAATTGCGTCTGCCATTGATTCCATTACTGTTTCCTTGACAATAGAGTCGAAATCTTCAAAATGAGGAGAATTTCCACCTCTTACATTTGTCACCAGAGTAGTTGTTTGCATTGAAAGCTTCCCCCCATTCCTGTTAAATCATAAGATGGATTGTTCACCATTTTTTGGTCCCAGAACCATCTTCCCAGTTGGGACATAGGCATAAAGAACAAAGGCTCCAGCCCTTCCCAGTTCTGTGCAAAGCTAAAAAAAAACAATTTTTGGTTAGAGCTACACTTTACGTACAGAGCAAGTAAGCTGTGCTCCATATATGCTTTCAGTTTTGTATGGAGTTGTCAGGTCACCTGTGGCCAGGTGACAAGTGCACCCTGTTGGGGTCAGGGATGCACCACAGGGTAGTGAACCCTATGGCCGACTGCTGCGATTGGAGAGGAAGCGTGAACCCAAGATCACCCAAGGCACGGAGTCTAAGACCCAGCTTTGTGTTCACCAGAGCCTCTAGTGGTGAGAATGGCCTTCGCCGCAGCTGGATCCAGGTCGCGACCCCTGGGATCCCCTAGGTCACGCTCCGCAGGGAGAGAGTGGAAGCAGCTTGCAGGACAAGAAGTAATGATGGGTAAGCCGAGGTCAGGGCAACAGGCAGACAAGGGTAACCCGAGGGACAGGCAAAAGGTCAGGATCACAGGCAAACAGGAGAAGTCAGGGACGAGCCAAAAACGGTACACAGGAAGATAATCGTAGCACACTGCAGACAGGAACTAAAGCTAACAACACGGTTGAACAGCAAGGCAGACTAGCAGTGCAGTGGTTAATATAGGCTTCCTGGGATGGCCTAGGGTGGAGCAATACAGGGAGGAAGGTGATAAAAGACAGTCAGAAGGAGGGTCAGGCCACTAATGAACACATGGAGATCAGGTAAGCTGCCAGACTTTATTGCATATATTTATGTGTAAAGCCCTGTACACGCGATCGGTTCGTCTGATGAAAACGGACCGATGGACCGTTTTCATCGGACGAATCGGTCGTGTGTGGGCCCCATCGTTGTTTTTTTATCCATCGGTGAAAAAAAATAGAACCTGTTTTAAAATTTTCTTATGGTTAAAAAAACGATAGAACAAAACGATCGTCTGTGGGGAAATCCATCGGTCAAAAATCCACGCATGCTCAGAATCAAGTCGACGCATGCTCTGAAGCATTGAACTTCATTTTTCTCAGCTCGTCGTAGTGTTTTACGTCACCGCGTTTGGACTCGCGATGGTGTGTACGGAAGACTGATAAGTCAGCTTCATTGAATATCCAACGAAAAAATCCATCGAATTAGATTCCATCAGATATCCGATTGTACAAATAATTATAAGTAGCAAATGTTTCCTGTAAACACAGCTTCCCCGTTCTTCACTGTGGCGCCGTCATTGATCGTGTGTTCCCTTTTATAGGGAAACACAATCAATGACGTCACACTTACAGCCACACCCCCCTACAGTTAGAAACACAAATGAGGTCACACTTAACCCCATCAGCGCCCCCTTGTGGTTAACTCCCAAACTGCAATTGTCATTTTCACAGTAAACAATGCATTTTTAATGCATTTTTTGCTGTGAAAATGACAATGGTCCCAAAAATGTGTCAAAAATGTCCGAAGTGTCCGCCATAATGTCGCAGTCACGAAAAAAATCGCTGATCGCCGCCATTAGTAGTAGAAAAAAATAATAATAAAAATGCAATAAAACGATCCCCTATTTTGTAAACGCTATAAATTTTGTGCAAACCAACCCATAAACGCTTATTGCGATTTTTTTTTATACCAAAAATAGGTAGAAGAATACCTAAACTGAGAAAAAAAAAATGTTTTTATATATTTTTGGGGGATATTTTTTATAGCAAAAAGTGTTGCATTTTTTTCAAAATTGTCGCTCTATTTTTGTTTATAGCGCAAAAAATAAAAACCGCAGAGGTGAGCAAATACCACCAAAAGAAAGCTCTATTTGTGGGAAAAAAAGGACGCCAAATTTTGTTTGGGATCCATGTCGCACGACCGCGCAATTGTCAGTTAAAGCGACGCAGTACCAGATCGCAAAACCTGGCCAGGTCCTTTAGCTGCCTAAAGGTCCGGGTCTTAAGTGGTTAAAATATGAACCTGAAAGGACTTCCTTGGAACCTAATCCTAAATCTTTGACACTAAACCGTTTCTTGTTTTTCCTCCTCTTGAATGTACGAAATGAATTTGCTTCTCAGTTAAGTTCAGTTTGGTCAGATGTGGGGATTTTGGGAAATTAATCTGCTTAGTCTCTTTTGTAAAAAACCAAATACAAAGATCTATCTTACCGAAAGATTTGGTGCCCTCAGTCTGCTGATTCACTTCTGCGTCACTGTGACTCATAGCCGATGTACTTGTGGATGGAAATTCATCACTGGTTACCCAGAAGGCTTATCTGGCTAATTGCGTGACGCAGATGGTGATATCAAAATGAAAAGCCAATTCATTTGTTACAAAAAAAAAAACCTGCCTATCTAAAACAAAATGGTACCGAGGACTTTAGAACTTTAGAGAATGTACAAAACCTACAGTCAGACATGTAAATGACTCGCACTTTTAGATTTCCTAATCTGCGCCCCATTAGCTCAATGACTAATTACTACATTGATACAAATAGGGGATACAATTAAAGGATGTTTAGTAAAGCAGTGTGAAATACATTAGCCCTTAAAGGGGTTGTAAGGAAAACATTTTTTTCCCTAAATAGCTTCCTTTTCCTTAGTGCAGTCCTCCTTCACTTACCTAATCCTTCCATTTTAAATGTCCTTATTTCTTTTGAGAAATCCTCACTTCCTGTTCTTCTGTCTGTAACTCAACACCGTAATGCGAGGCTTTCTCCCTGGTGTGGAGAAAGCCTCTTGAGGGGGGGAGGGGGCGAGCATAAGTGTCAGGACACTCTCTACTTTGCAGATAGAGAAAGGAGCTGTGTGTTAGTGGGCATCCTGACACTTCTGCTCACCCCCTCAGGAGGCTTTCTCCACACCAGGAAGAAAGCCTTGCATTACGGTGTGTAGTTACAGACAGAAGAATAGGAAGTGAGGATTTCTCAGAAGAAATAAGGACATTTAGGCTTCATTTCCATGGACGTTTTTAAAAACGAGCTGTAAAGCTAGGTAGGACTCCTGGAAAAATCAGCATTAAAAACGCGTTTTGCACTAGCGTTTTTGCACGTTTTTTAAGCGCTAGCGTCAGGCAGCGTTTTTTGAAGAAAAACACATCTCTAGGCTATATACATTCCCAAATTTCCCACAATGCCACAGAAAACAGAATAAATATGTTACAGAGCATGTGTCGGTGCCATTTTGTTAGGAGAGAGAGGAGAGAGCATTTCTGAGTCTATTTGATTTTTTGTCATTTTGTGAAATTTTCGGAGAAATATGGATCCTGTCATCCTGAAAATTGATGAGGCAATCCTTCTGATTGTCTTGCGGAGGCAACGGAGAAGGAGACAGGAGGAGGAGAGAAGCAGGAGACATCATCAATATTGGGTGCATCCAATGGTATCCCATCGGGTGTCAACGGGGTACTTTTGCAATATGTTTATGCAACTGCGCTTATATCCAAGTAAATTCATGAACTTCACAAGGATGTCAGTGCCACGCTTCGACAACCTGTTGGAGAGGCTCAGACCAAGGCTGACCAGGATGGACACTGTAATGCGGAACTCTGTTTCACTGGAGGAACGGCTCCTAGTGACACTCAGGTAAGTGCAAAATACATATGGGTTAGGGTTAGGTGATAGGGTTAGGGGTCAGGGGTTAGGGTTTAGGGGATAGTGGTCAGGGTTAGGGGATAAGGGTTAGGGTTAGGGGATAGTGGTTAGGGTTAGGGGATAGTGGTTAGGGTTTTGGTTAGGGGATAGTGGTTAGGGTTAGGGGATAGTGGTTAGGGTTTGGGTTAGGGTTAGGGGATAGTGGTTAGGGTTAGGGGATAGTGGTTTGGGTTAGGGAATAACGGTTAGGGTTAGGGGTTAGGGTTAGGGGATAGTGTTTAGGGTTATGGGAAAGTGGTTAGGGTTAGGGTTTGGGTTAGGGAATAGTGGTTAGGTTTAGGGGTTAGGGTTAGGGGATAGTGGTTAGGGTTTGGGTTAGGGAATAGTGGTTAGGGTTAGGGGATAGTGTTTATGGTTATGGGAAAGTGGTTAGGGTTATGGTTTGGATTAGGGGATAGTGGTTAGGGTTACGGGATAGTGGTTAGGGTTAGGGGATAGGGTTAGGGTTAGGAGATAGGGTTAGGGGGTAGTGGTTAGGGGATAGGGTTAGGGTTATGGTTTACGGTATAGGGTTAGGGGATAGAGTTAGGGGATAGTGGTTAGGGTTAGGGGATAGTGGTTAGGGTTTGAGTTAGGGAATCGTGGTTAGGGGATAGGGTTAGGGTTAGGGGATAGTGTTTAGGGTTATGGGAAAGTGGTTAGGGTTAGGGTGTGGGTTAGGGGATAGGGTTAGGGTTATGGTTTACGGTATAGGGTTAGGGGATATTGGTTAGGGTTAGGGGGTACGGTATAGGGTTAGGGGATAGGGTTAGGAGATTGTGTCTTCCCAGCCAGGGTACACTACAGCACAAATGTCCTCCCATGCTTTCACCTTCCTAATATGATCTCCATAAAGAGCATGTGCCACATCCCACAGTTCAGGATGTGCTTGAACAGCAGTGATTAGAGAAAGTTGGGATACAGAACTTGCCACTGCCATCTTTGTTTGTTCTCTAAAGCACTCCTGGGTAATTAAAATGTCCAGACAGGAATTTCCTGTGTTTACAGAGGCTACAGTGACCAATGAAATTTTTACTGATAAAACGCTGGAGCTCAAAAACGCTGCAGTAGCGTTTTTAGCGGTTTTACGCATTTTTGAGCGTTTTTGCACATTTTTTATCGTTTAACGTCTGGCATTTTTACAGCTCTGGCATCGGTGCCACAGAACGCCCTGGTCCTGGGTTTTTTTTACAGCTCAAAAACGCCTATGCCATTTGCAGCTCAAAAATGCCTATGTGGGCATGAAGCCATAGAATAACATGGACAGGCGTTTTTAAGCTGTAAAAAACGCTAAAAAAAGCGTCTGTAAAAACGTCCATGGAAATGAAGCCTAAAAAGCAAAATGGAAGGATGAGGTAAGTGAAGGAGGGCTGCACTAAGGTAAAGGAAGATATTTATCGAAAAAAAAAAATCCTTTACAACCCCTTTAACAACCAATTACAAATATTTTTTTCATTGAACTGACTTCAGTGAACTTTGATTTGCCTTTGTGGATTGCTGCACATCACACAGTTCATTTACCATAGTTATTGGCGTATAACTTGCACAGGCGTATAACAGGCTGCAGCCATTAAATTGCCCAACACTGCAACCTGCTCAGTGCCCATCTGCAGCCATTAAATTTCGTTCTTCTCAAGACCTGCTGCTCTCTAGCTCTCTCATCACCTCCTCCCATGCTCATCTACAGGACTTTTCCAGAGCCTCTCCAAGCCTATGGAACTCCTTACCCCAATCTGTCCATCTATCTCCTTCTCTATTAGCTTTTAGAGGATCCCTGAAAACCCTCCTCTTCAGAGAAGCCTATCCTACCCACATATAACAACTGTATTTTAATTTTGTCCATCTGATCATCCCCCACATCTACTATCCTTTGTTTCACTTGACCCTCTCTTCTAGATTGTAAGATCTAATGAGCAGAGCCCTCTGATCCCTCCTGTATTGGATTGTATTGTAACTGTACTGTCTTCTCTGATGTTGTAAAGCGCTGCGCAAACTGTTGGCGCTATATAAATCCTGTATAATAATAATTTCCCAACAATGCACCCTGCTCAGTGCCCATCTGCAGCCATTAAAGTGGTTGTAAACCCTTGCAGACCACTTTACCTACAGGTAAGCCTAGATTAAGGCTTACCTGTAGGTGCAACAAATATCTCCCAAACCTACACGTTTTAGGAGATATTTTCTGAAAAAACTGCATCGATGTCTACGGCGCATGCATGTGCCGTTAGTGAAGGCAGTCGTGCCGTCACTGACGGCTCCCGCGCACATGGGAGTGACATCATCGTGACTCCAGCCAATCACAGCGCTGGAGCCGCAATACCCGGAAGTCACTCGGGTATCATGGCGGCAGCGGAGGAGAGGAACGAGAGTCGCTTCGGGGGCTTCGATCTCAGGTAAGTAATTCATAAGCTGCTATGCATACTAGCTCATTATGTCTTTTCCTGCAAATAGCTTCTTTGAGGCACTTTCGTGTGTGTATACACATCGGTGCCCCCACCTCTGCAGGCGCCTGGGTGCAAAGCACCCTGCGCACCCTGCCTAGGATCAGCCCTGGCTATGACTTTCAGTCCTTGAATCACCAGCACATAGGACCAATTTAAAACAAATCTGAATAAATATATAAGAGGTCCATACAGTGGACTTGGTGTTGAGTTATTCCCCTTAGGGTCAACACTGAGGACGAGGGGGCACTCTTTACGTCTAGAGGAAAAAAGATTTCACCTCCAAATACGGAAAGGTTTTTTCACAGTAAGAGCTGTGAAAATGTGGAACAGACTCCCTCCAGAGGTGGTTCTGGCCAGCTCAGTAGATTGCTTTAAGAAAGGCCTGGATACTTTCCTAAATGTACATAAAATAACTGAGTACTAAGATTTGTAGGTAAAGTTAATCCAGGGTAAATCCGATTGCCTCTCGGGGGATCAGGAAGGAATTTTTTCCCCTGCTGTAGCAAATTGGTTCATGCTCTGCTGGGTTTTTTTGCCTTCCTCTGGATCAACTGTGGGTATGGAGTTGGGTGTATGGGATTGTACTGTGTTTTTTATTTTGTTTGTTTATTTTTTTGTGGTTGAACTGGATGGACTTGTGTCTTTTTTCAACCTGACTAACTATGTAACTATGTAACTATGTAAATAAAATCTGGAACTGTATAACCTTCTGTCCCTGAAGAGGACCTCCACTTTATCCTTTAGTTTGTTACAATGCTGCCATGTGTTTTGTCTTTTATCGATTCATTTTATCAGATTTTTCGTGAATAAACTTTGTATTTTATATATATATATCATCTACTGTTTCATTGCCGTTAAAATCCCAACTTTTGAGAAAACCCTTTTTTGTTCATTATATGCAAATTGCCATCATAAAAACTGAATGGTAAGGAGGGGTAGTGGTGCTACCTCTCATAGATTGCTCATCAAATATCGGTGGAAGAAGTGTCTAAACACCAATAGAAATCCTCATAAGTTACCAACAAAACAGTGAAGCCTCCTGATGGGGCTGAAAATTTAAACAAACGTGATCATCAATGTAGTCTGAATATATGCCAGTATACAGACCAACAAAATATGTGTGCGTACCACAGTGTATAAATAAACCATGCACAAAGATGACTAAAGTGACCAAAGTGCATCAATATAATAATAATTAATAAATAATGTCCATCAGCGTGAATTGAATCACCAGTGAATAAATATATATTATAAAGTGTCCAGTGCAACAATGGTATGTGTCACCAAAGATCTCAATGGCAGGTATATGATATAAAGTCCAGATAGAAATAAATAAACACGAGACCGATAAATTCTTCAAAAGATGGCTCCAAGTGACATAGGTGCTCTCCAGTGGCGGTGCATCCATAGAGGGCGCCAGAACGCCGCCCCCTCTCGCTCTTGCACCGCCACTGAATACAATATACAGATTCATGCATTGTACCAGCCACCACTGGTACATGCACTACGTAGCTTTAGGCGCAAACTGCAGAGGACACGGGCAGTACACACCAAGTAGCTTTAGGTGCAAACTACAGAGGACACGGGCAGTACACACCAAGTAGCTTTAGGTGCAAACTACAGAGGACACGTGCAGTACACACCAAGTAGCTTTAGGTGCAAACTACAGAGGACACGTGCAGTACACACCAAGTAGCTTTAGGTGCAAACTACAGAGGACACGTGCAGTACACACCAAGTAGCTTTAGGTGCAAACTGCAGAGGACACAGGCAGTACACACACTACATAGCTTTAGGTACAAACTGCAGAGGACCCGGGCAGTACACACCAAGTAGCTTTAGGTGCAAACTGCAGAGGACACGTGCAGTACACACCAAGTAGCTTTAGGTGCAAACTACAGAGGACACGTGCAGTACACACCAAGTAGCTTTAGGTGCAAACTACAGAGGACACGGGCAGTACACACCAAGCAACTTTAGGTGCAAACTACAGAGGACACGGGCAGTACACACCAAGTAGCATTAGGTGCAAACTACAGAGGACACAGGCAATACACCACGTGAGAATACTGCAGCTAGCACAATCACCTGCCTGCCAGTAAATTAGGAATAGCTGATCCAGCTAAACTATACAGTGTATAAATATATGTACAACACCTGGGATGTATATATATCCTCTACACACTGTAACTTTACCTGACTAGCCTGCCTGCTCTATCTACCTAGAAAAAATGACACTCTCTCTCTCTGTGTCTGTCTTTAACCACTGCCGCAACACACTACACAAGGCCGACCTGCAGGTTATCTTTTATAGTGTGGGGCAAGTACTAAACCCCCTGAGCCATAATTGGCCAAAGCCACCCTGGCTTTGGCCAATTATGGCTCTCCGTTTGTTGCGCGCTGTGATTGGCCAAGCATGCGGGTCATAGTGCATGCTTGGCCAATCATCAGCCAGCAATGCACTGCGATGCCGCAGAGAATTATGGGCCGTGACGCGCCAAATTCGACGGCCCGTAACTTTCGTATTTCGACGAACTGTCGAACATACGATGTTCGAGTCGAACATGGGTTCGACTCGAACACGAAGCTCATCCCTACTGGAGACTTTATAAATATGCCAAGCAGCTCGTCCTAGTCTCCACCTACTATGTCTAGAACATTCTCCAATGTTCCAGAGAACACCAGAGATTATACTTGCTGAGTCATTCCACCCTGACACATAGTAACCCTGACCCACATTCCCATGGCTGGAGACCTTATAAATATGCCAAGCAGCTCCTCCTAGTCTCCACCCACTATGTCTAGAACATTCTCCAATGTTCCAGAGAACACCAGATATTATACTTGCTGAGTCATTCCACCCTGACACATAGTAACCCTGACCCACATTCCCATGGCTGGAGACCTTATAAATATGCCAAGCAGCTCCTCCTAGTCTCCACCCACTATGTCTAGAACATTCTCCAATGTTCCATAGAAAACCAGAGATTATACTTGCCGAGTCATTCCGCCCTGACACATAGTAACCCTGATCCACATTCCCACGGCTGGAGACTTTACAAATATGCCAAGCAGCTTCTTCTAGTCTCCACCCACTATGTCTAGAACATTCTCCAAAGTTCCAGAGGACACCAGAGCTTATACTTGCTGAGTCATTCAGCCCTGACCCACATTCCCAGCTCAGCCAAAAAACAATTTTCCTACACTGACAACAAACCTATAAACCTACACTACTACCTAGCACTCACTAGAGGGTGCTATAGAGGGATATGCTTTGTACATTTTCATGTCAGAGGTTTACAACCACTTTAAGCACATCTAAAAGTTTTTTGTTTATCATAAAAAATAAAATTCTTGTGTTACCACATATCATACCATTAATGTCTGTACCAAGTTCAACAACTTGCTTATTTTCAACACTTTTTTCTTTGTCTTGTTATTTGTCCTATATTGGGCTTGATATGTAAGGCCTAATACAGTACAAGCTACACTGTTTGCTTATTATAAAACAAATATAATTACAAATTACATAAAAGACAGTGGTGCATTTCTTTTTTTAGGGAAAATTCCTCAGATTAAACCTAGATTTTAAAGCATGTGTTGGATTGTACAAAAAAAGAGTATGATAATGTCTCCACCATCAGGTGTCGTAAAAGATTGCAGTTACATAGATAGATGTCTTTACAGTGAGAGAAAAAGTATTTGATCCCCTGCTGATTTTGTATGTTTCCCACTGACAAAGAAATTATCAGTCTATAATTTAATGGTGGGCTTATTTTAACAGCGAGAGACAGAATAACAACAAAAAAATCCAGAAAAACACATTTCAAAAAGTTATAAATTGATTTGCATTTTAATGAGTGAAATAAGTATTTGACTCCTTCACAAAACATGACTTGGTACTTGGTGGCAAAACCCTTGTTGGCAATCACAGAGGTCAGACGTTTCTTGTAGTTGGCCGCCAGGTTTGCACACATCTCAGGAGGAATTTTGTCCCACTCCTTATTGCAGATCCTCTCCAAGTCATTAAGGTTTCAAGACTGACGTTTGGTAACTCGAACTTTCAACTCCCTCCACGTATTTTATATGGGATTAAGGTCTGGAGACTGTCTAGGCCCCTCCAGGACCTTAATGTGTTTCTTCTTGAGCCACTCCTTAGTTGCCTTGGCTGTTTGTTTTGGGTCATTGTCATGCTGGAATACCCATCCACGACCCATTTTCAATGTCCTGGCTGAGGGAAGGAGGTTCTCCCCCTAGATTTGATGGTACATGGCCCCGTCCATCATCCCTTTGATGTGGTGAAGTAGTCCTGTCACCTTAGCAGAAAAAAAAACAAAGCATAATGTTTTCACCTCCATGTTTGATGGAGGGAATGGTGTCCTTGGGGTCATAGGCAGGATTCCTCCTCCTCCAAACACGGTGAGTTGAGTTAATGCCAAAGAGCTTGATGTTGGTCTCATCTGACCACAATGCATTTATGTGCAGCAATACGCACGGGTGTGCACTTCAGCACGCATTGGTGTGCGCCTGCGCATGGGTGCACGCCCGTACATGTCCAGCCCCAAGAATAGCGCCAAGCTGCCTACTTGTAGATGGGTGTAACGGTCACCACCGTTTACGACCTTCCATCAACCCACGACAGCTTATCGACACTCCACAATTAGGCAAACGAACACGACCAATAAGAATTCCCCCCAGACACGAGACACACAGCTCTGTTCTGGTTTCAAATAAAAGACAACTTTAATGGTTAGCTCTCAAGTTTATATACAGTTCAAGCATGAAAGGAACCATCAAACTCTCCACCCACACATCACACCCTGGGGGGCTTCAATACACCTTCAGATGGCTAATTGCTAAACATTCCAGACATCTCGGCGCCGGGCTATAATTATCACTGCACCTGAGAAGTCACATTCCTTCATTAACAGAATTCAAACAAAACACCATCACACAATGATTTCTTCTCAATCCACATCTTTAGACAGACGTTCTGTCTCCGCATACAGCATAACAGAAAGGTATTCACACCCCTGAGCATCAATAGGCTTTAAGCAGTGTTATCACACAATGAAAGGCCTTTCAAGAGCCAGCCTTATTTAACATGTCAACAGTCTACACAGAAAGATGAGTCATAGAATAAACCAACACTTTGCAATATGAGCTATCAGTAATGTCCCCTGTCCTGTAATTTAGGATATCATTTCTACAATAAGGTGATGTATACTGTTTACTGGATGTTCCCTAGCTCCCTGTGATCCCTGTTCCTGTGCTTCCTGGTTACCCTGCTGCGTGACTACCTGGTTACTGACTCAGCTTGTTCCTGGATATCCTATGACTGTCATCTAATCGCGACCTCAGCTCGCTGGTTGACCTTGCTCTTGCTTGATCTCCTGTGTTTGACCTGGCTTGTCTCCTGACTTCACTCCTGCTACTACTGTATGACCATGGCCTGGTTCTTGGCCGTGTCTCCTTTTCTAGTTGTCCAACAGTGTATAACCTTGACTCCAACTTCCAGACTACATCTCTCTGCCTGCTCCTTCAGACTGGTTTTCCTGGTCCTACATGGCATTCCCACACCATCAGTGAATGGACTGCTTACCAATGCTGAGTGTAAGGTGTTCTCCTACTTGCATCTGTCACCATCCCTGCAGACCATCTCTACTGATCGGCACCCGTGATATATACAGTGCCTTGAAAAAGTATTCATACCTCTTGAAATGTTCCACATGTTGTCATGTTACAACCAAAAACGGAAATTTATTTCATTGGGATTTTATGTAATAGACCAACACAAAGTGGCACATAATTGTGAAGTGGAAGGAAAATGATAAATGGTTTTATGAATTTTTTACAAATATGTGAAAAAGTGTGGGGGGTACATTTGTATGGCGCCCCCCGGAGTCAATACTTTGTAGAACCGCCTTTCTCTGCAATTACAGCTGCAAGTCTTTTTGGGGATGTTTCTACTAGCTTTGCACATCTAAAGAGGGACATTTTTGCCCATTCTTCTTTGCAAAATACTCTGTGAATAGCAATGAATGGGATTTACAACCATTGAGATGCTGTGGCATGACCTTAAACAGGCCGTTCATGCTGGAAAAACCTTCAATGTCAAAACAAATCTGCAAAAGAAGAGTGGGCCACAATTTTCCCACAGCGATGTGAAAAACTCATTGCCAGTTATCGCAAACGCTTGATTGCAGTTGTTGCCGCCAAGGGTGGCCCAACCAGTTATTAGGTTTAGGGGGGGAATTACTTTTTCACATAGGGCCAGGCAAGTTTGGAGAGCTTTTTTTTCTTAATAAATCCTCATTTAAAAACTGCCTTTTTGTATTTACTTGTGTAAAATTAAAATGTGTTTGATGTTCATTGGATAAATATTATCCAATGCTATATGAGGCTATACTCAAATTCCACAAAAAAATTGTTTGATGATCTAAATCATTTAAGTGTGACAAATATGCAAAAACTAAAAAAATCAGGAAGGGGGCAAAAACTTTTTCACAGCACTGTTTATGGGTTTCATTGACCCCTATTATAACAGCTTCAGCCCTGGAGGATTTGGCTGCCCAATGTGTAGCTGGCCAGCTTGAACCTGTCCTAGGTAGCTAATATAACCTACATGTATATACAGCGAAACCTGCTAAGAACCTAAATGTAGTGCACATGTTTATATATGAGAGACAAAAGCAAAGTTATTCACTGTGATTTTATGCTTGAATGTCATATAATAGTTGTATGTTGTGTTTACAGAAGCAAAAGAAAAAAAATGCCTTTAAGAATCGTTTATTTATATGACAGTGAAGGTAAGCTCAAATTACACAGTAGATTTCATACCAAAAAGCATAGAGTTAAGCTTTTGTGACTCATCAGTAGCCTTGGCCAATCACAGCTAATCTCACATTGAGCAGAGTCTTGACCTATCACAGCTACCTTTGCATCCATTCTGTCTGGGAGGTTCCTAATATACATGTGCTGCAAATTCATTCCACATGGAGAAAGAGAGCAGAGCAGACATACAGAGTTCAGTTTTATGGAAGCAAGGGCCTAAATAGGTACCTTACACAAGTTATATATATATGTTCTTACTGTAAATAGTGTGATCAGAATTGAATACTGATCTAGTTGTGTGTTCACTTGTAGTTCCACCAAATAAAGTCATCTAACCGAACTAAGCCACATTCAGTCATTCGAACTAAGTTACATCCATCCATCCACTCTAACAAGCTAACTGCACCAAACTCATTACCGAACTAAAGCAACACTGCAAGCCAAGTTGCAAACCACAGTTATACCTTTCAGAGAAATCCGAGAATGCTTTGATAACTTACTGAGAGAGAGAGAGAGAGAGTATAAATACTGAAGAAAGAAATATATCCACCATTTTATGTTGAATGACAAGATTGAATATTTGAACCGCCATTTTCTGTTAGGCCTCGTACACACGACCGAACATGTCTGCTGAAACTGGTCCGCTGACCAGTTTCAGCAGACATGTTTGGTCGTGTGCACAGCCGACCGGACCGGATTCCCGGCCGAGCGGACTTTTTCCAGCGGACAAATGTTTCTTAGCATGCTTAGAAACATGTCCGCTGGAAGTCTGTCCGTCGGACGTGTTCGGTCGTCTGTACAGACTCACCGGACACGTCCGATCGGCCGCCATCCCTCGCATGCGTCAAAGTGATTCGACGCATGCGTGAAAGCATTGAACTTCCAAGTGCACTTTTAGTGCAATTTCAAATGCACTTTGCAAAGTGGATTTGCCTTTCATAAATAACACCCATTATAGTTTACTTTTTGCTATAGTAAACATCCCAATTAAGAAAAAAAGGATAATGTTTCCTCAGTTTAGGCTGATATGTATTCTTCTACACATTTTTGGTAAAAAAAAAAAATCGCAATAAGCGCATATTGATTGGTTTACAAAAAAGTTATAGCGTCTGCAAACTATGGGAAAGATTTTTGGCATGTACCGTATATGTTTTCAATTTCATTTTTATGAATTTTGATAAAAAAAAATCACAGATATACAAAATTTGTTACTTTATATAAATGCTTCTTCTCCTATATATCATCTAGGGGCCTTAATTATTATTACACACTTCTTTATTCCATGCTTTCTTTCCCCTAAGTCTTCATCAGGAGTTCAACAATCTTTACTACATACATACTCCTAATCCCATCCACACCCCATGACAAGAACACCCATAAAACAAACGAAAAACTATTTATATGGCATTTTTTTTTACAAGTGGTATTGCGACGTTGCGGCGGACAGGTCGGACACTTTTGACACATTTTCGGGACCATTGACATTAAGGCCCCATTCACACTGAGGAGTTTTTCAGGCGGTACAGCACTAAAAATAGCGCCTAAATAGCGCCTGAAAAACTCCTGCCCAGCCTTCTCAATGTGAAAGCCCGAGGGCTATTTTTAGCGGCGCTATACCGCCACCGCGCCTCCTGTCCCAGTGTGAAAGGGGCCTTACAGAGCGATCAGTGCTTTAACCACTTAAGACCCGGACCTTTATGCAGGTAAAGGACCTGGCCAGTTTTTGCGATTCGGCACTGCGTCGTTTTAACTGACAATTGCTAAAAAATGCATTGTTTACTGTGAAAATGACAATTGCAGTTTGGGAGTTAACCACTAGGGGGCGCTGTAGGGGTTATGTGTGACCTCATATGTTTTTCTAACTGTAGGGGGGTGGGGCTGGACGCGTGACGTCATTGATCGTGTTTCCCTATATTAGGGAACACACGATCAATGAAGCTGCCACTATGAAGAACGGGGAAGCTGTGTTTACACACCGCTCTCCCCGTTCTTCAGCTCCGGGGACCCGATCGCAGGACTCCAGGGGCAATCGGGTCCACGGGTCCCGCGGCTGCGGTAACGGAGCTCCGCGACCCACTGGTGGGCACTTAAAGAGGACATACAGGTACGTGCTTGTGCCCAGCCGCGCCATTCTGCCGACATATATCTGCAGGAGGCGGTCCTTAAGTTGTTAAAAATGCACTGATTACTGTGTAAATGGCACTGGCAGGGAAGGGATTAACACTAGGGGGTGATCAAGGGGTTAACTGTGTTCCCTATTTTGTGTTCTAACTGTGGGGGGGTGGAGAATGACTATAGGAGATGACAGATCTTGTTTTCTACTTTGTAGGAAACACACGATTTGTCTTGTCTCCTCAGACAGCACGGGGATTTGTGTGTTTACACGCACAAACCCCCCTGCTCCCGCTCGTGCACGTGATCGCACGTGGCCAGCGGCGATCGTGCCCGCCGGCCACGCGCATCGGGTTTCCTGCCCTCTGGTGGCTCTCCTGGGCGAAGCCGTATTTATATACGGGATTTCGTCCAGGAGAGCCATTCTGCCGCAGTATATCTGCGTGAGCCGGTCGGGAACCGGTTCATTTCCAGAATTTCTTAATCCGGTAGAGGAGAAAAAAATACATTAAAGCATTGTTTAATGATGACTAAACTTTTGGAAGCATTATATTTCAAGGGTATGTATAGATAAACCTAATCCTGTTGACTGTGCGTGTACAACATAAATGTAAAGTCAAAGTCACATGCAACATCTTTTCATGTAAAAATGAATGGATATCGTTGGAGCGGACAGGATTACATTATGCTAATATTGTCGTTCATAACGTGTGAACCGCTCATATAATTAGCGTTATTGAGCAGAGTTTTAAATGTAAAAGATTATAGGCAACAAGAAATAGGATACCAAGTCCGTTTTGTTTTGTGGTTTAGGTATGAAAGCTGGAAGAAAACTATGGTGATAATAAAGGATAAATTACACTTAAGAGTCAGTTAGTTATAATATTCCAAACTGCATTGAAATTTAGCTTAGGGTGGGCATGATGACTAAAGAAAATCTTATGACACTTAGAGGACTACTAAAGAAAAGTTGTACTTCTTCTTACCTGTATATGCAGAATATATACAGTGCCTTGCGAAAGTATTCATACCCCTTGAAATTTTCGACATTTTGTCATGTTACAACCCAAAAACGTAAATTTATTTTATTGGGATTTTACGTGATAGACCAACGCGAAGTGGAGCATAATTGTGAAGTCGAAGGAAAATAATAAATGGTTTTAATTTTTTTTTTACAAACAAATATCTGAAAAGTGTGGCGTGTCTAAGGCTCCATTCACATCTAGGCGGACGAAATCGCGGCGTTTTGTCCCGCGAATTGCGGCGGCAAATAGCGGCGTTTTGTACCGCGATTTGCGGCGACAAAACACTGCGATTGTTCGCCTAGATGTGCCCCTCTATGGAGATGGTTCCCGAACGCCGAAAGCCGCCTGAAAAAAAGGTCCGGGACCTTTTTTCAGGCGGCAGGCGACAGGCGTACGGCGTGGAGATGTGAACCATCTCCATAGAGGGCAATGTGTTTCCAGCCCTCTGGCGGCAGCGGCGTCACACTACAGGCGATAAAACGCCTAGGTGTGAATGGGGACTTAGCCAGGTATTTTCTTCCACTTCCAGGCATAGATAGCCGCAATAGCTGCGGATATCTACGCTATGTCTGCCCCCTCCTCTGCCCCACACACACACAGGGGCAGATTCAGGTAGAAATCCGTTACGCTGCAGCAAGCCCGCCTAATTCAAATGGGGCGGGCACCATTTAAATTAGGCTCGTTCCCGTGCCGAACGTACTGCGCATGCTCCGCTCGTAAAATTACCCGACGTGCATTGCGCTAAATGACGTCGCAAGGACGTCATTGGTTTCGACGTTAACGTAAATGGCATCCAGCGCCATTCACGGACGACTTACGCAAACGACGTGAAATTAAAAATTTCGACGCGGGAACGACGGCCATTCTTAACATTGGTTAGACCACCTAGAGGGCAACCTTAGTTTTACGTGACGCATCTCTACGGAAACGACGTAAATTTAGAGCGACGGGCAAAGCGGACGTTCATGAATCGGCGTAACTAGTCATTTGCATATTCTACGCCGACCGCAATGGAATCGTCACCTAGTGGCCGGCCTAGAATTGCAGCCTAAGATCCGACGGTGTAAGTCAATTACACCTGTCGGATCTTAGGGCTATCTATGCGCAACTGATTCTATGAATCAGACGCATAGATGCGACAATCGTATCTCAGAGATACGACGGCGTATCAGGAGATACGCCATCGTATCTCTTTTTGTGAATCTGGCCCACAGGTCCCAAAAGACAGCAGGGACCAGTGAGGCAGCGCAACTCGCGCATGCACAGTAGGGAACCAGGAAGTGAAGCTGCAAGGCTTCACTTCCTGATTCCCTTACCGAAGATGGCGGTGCCTCCAACCAAGAGCCGAGGGACAGATTGGCTTCGGGTGCCGACATCGCGGGCGCCCTGGACAGATAGGTGTCCTTATTTTAAAAGACAGCAGCTGCAGTATTTAAGTAAAGCACCATCCAAATATTTTGAATCCAATTCTGATATCTGCCTTTTTATCTCTCATCCCTGTAAATTCTATTTTCGGAGCGATCTATCATTCATGGATTCTATTATATGACCCATCTGGAATGAATGCTAACGAAGGTACATGCTTTATCACAATGCCTTGGATAGCATTACAGTATGCATACGCACAAGCTTTATTGTTAGTCAATCTGATCCCAAAATGAATTCCTATTGTAATAATAGCGCATCGAGTTTTTATTGTTTAACAAAATAAATGTCAGATTTGCAGCAGACTTTCCTAAAGTAACGCTTCCCTCCTTTGCAGGAAGTGCCTGATGTTTATTACGCTGAATAAATATTGTCTTTCATCCTTTCCAGACTTGCGGTATTTCTGCTCTGACATACAAAAGATATGTTAACCACAAGCCACACAATAATACATTCAATTGACATTTGACATTTTTGTGAAAAAGAGGCTTATTCTGAAATAGGTATTGGGCAACAACGACACTGAGCCTAGAGCCCAGTCGTATAATGCCTCTAAGTACTGTATACATATCCAACCACAAAAGGCCATATACAAGAATATTCAGACATGTATGTATTCAATAAATTGGGTAAAGCTTGTAGTGTAGCGGGTGTAGTTTGGCCTCCCTGCACAGGTGACGCTGACAGCACCACCATGCAAGGAAGAGTGGAGGACAGGAGGAACTTGCGTACCTCTTAGGCCTCTGTAGGGGCCATCAGGTGATTGGACGATGCTGCATCGGATGACACCACGGCCATCTTTAGCGAGGACAGTGCTTATAAACCCCAACCCCCCCCCCCCCCCCCCCCATCTTCCCTTTTTTTCTTCCCGCCTTTCCCCCATCCCTTGTATGAGTGTTATTTTTCACCCATGCAAAAAACTTCATACATTCTCTAGCATATATAATATTAACATTGATCCCTATTGGGCAAAATCATTATTTTTTACAATACATTCCCCTGCCTTCTCTTTGTTTTAGGAATATATTGGTGGCCTTTTCAGTCAAGGAGGTTGGGCAGCAAGGAGTGCTGCCCTTTTTTCCTGTTTCTGCAATTTCCCAAGTCGCAGTAAAATCCATCTGCTGCCTCTTTGCCAAGTTCGCCCTAGCAGCAAATTGCAGGATTTCTGCCCTCAGTCCCGTGTATCCCGTTTTTGGATGTGGGTTAGAATGAGATTGGTTCTATATTTTGAACCGGAGGTAATCCTTATGTGTATATATATATATATATATTCCTTAAGAATTTGTTCTGCTCCTAATTTGATTCAAATCGGAAGGGGTTCATTTTTGTTCTAAGAGATTTTCATTGAAAAAATTCTACATTTCAGGAACTCTACCCCCCCCTCTACGTGATCTTCCTCTTATAATCCAGACTTCAATTTAGGAACTTTATTGCCTGTGTGATTAAAGACGTACGATAGGCGTGCACCTTCAGCTCATCATTATGTATTACTCTGTAATTTAATGTTTATTCAATCAATCTTTTTGATCTTTATTTGTATGATTAATTTTTTTTTTTTTTTTTACAGTTTTTTTGTATCAAAAATTGTTAAGTGTAATCTTTTTTATGCTTGTTGTTTCTTTTGTTGTATTTAAACTTCATGCGACACTTCTGAAAACTCCTGAGGAAGCTCTTCTGAGCGAAACATGTAGAGTGAGAAGTGTTTGTACATGTTATTTGGTTGATATGTCTTTATGAACAGCTATTATATTTTAAAAGAGACTTGTTCTAAAATTAAATGTATATATTTGTATAAAACTGAGATGTTTTTCTATTTCTGGTACCTCTTAAAGTCCCTCTTTACCGTTTCCAAATAATCTTTATCCTATGGGATGTGGTACCCTTCTACTTTGATCTCTCACTACCCTGCCCCAACCAAAAACTGACCTCCTAGGCCTCGTACACACGACCTAGTTTCAGCGGACAGATCCGACCGTGTGTACTGCCTAGCAGACAGGTTTCCAGCAGACAAAAGTTTTAAAGCATGCTTTAAAACTTGTCTGCTGGAAACCCGTCCGTCCGACATGTCCGCTGGTTAGTACACCTAACCAGCGGACCGAAATCTTCCGCATGCGTCAAATGGATTCGACGCATGCGTGGAAGCATTTTACTTCCTGGTTTGGTGACGTGGCGGCGTCAACGTCACCGCCACGTCACCGCACTGTCCGTCCACGGGGATTTTGGTTTGATGGTGTGTACAGCCATCAGACCAAAACATCCCAGCGGACATGTCCGCTGACCGTTTTCATCGGACAGTCCCGTCGTGTTCACGGGGCCCTACAGTTTGTGAGCAGATGCAGTCTGTACTCCCCTCTGTAGGTGGCACTTGACTTGAGCGGCAATACAGAAGGGAAGGAAGTTGAGAGGAACTTTATTCCTCTATGACTTCCTAAATCATCGGCAGAGCAGCTGTCCGATTGGATGCTGGTGGCCCTGCGTGACCCCTGCAACCATCTTGGGTGTGGCAAGTGTTTATTTAGCAACTAGTATAAAAAACCACCCTAATACCAATAGTGTCTAAATCTGGTAAATAGTAGCAGCGACTTAACCTTTCGACATAACCACAGTTATTACAATTAGACACGTGCAATTTGTTTTGTTCCGAAATTGTTATTTAACTAATTTTGACAAATTTGTTAATTCTGAAAATACCGAAAACCTGTTTAACAAATTTTTCTAAAAATTCGTAAATTAGAATGTAGCGCCTGGTTACTTTCCAGAACTGGTGCTAGTTTACATTTAGAGGGGGTCAGAGAGTTAAGTAACTCTGACCATGTTAATTGGTTAAAATTTGAAGCCTCTGTCTCAGCGGACCAGTTTCAGCAGACATGTTTGGTCGTGAGTACGGGGCCTATTACTTACACCTGAATCTGCCATTTCCATTTCTACCAAATTTCTACTCTTCACCAAGTTCTACTGTTTTTACCCGGCTGGGTAATAAAGAGCACAGAAAAAGACACCTGCTGTGTGGACATTCCAAAATTTGTGTATTTAAATTTTTTTATGGGAAGTTATTTATTACAGAAAGTAGAAAATATTTGGATTTTTTTTCTAAATTTTTGCTGTTTTTTCAAATATATACCGCAAAAAATAAAAAACCCAGTAGTGATCAATTATCACCATAAGAAAGCTCTATTTGTGTGAAAAAATTATATAATTTTATTTGGGTACAATGTTGCATGACCGCGCAATTTCCAGTTAAAGTAGCGCAGTGCCGAATAGCAAAAAATGGCCTGGTCGTGAAGGGGGGTAAAACCTTCCAGATCTTTTCTTTCTATTTTTGTAACACGACAATATATACAGTATATATACTGTATTTATCGGCGCATACTGCACACTTAAAATCAGGGGAAAATCGTGGGTGCGCGATATACGCCAATACCCCGCCGATACCCATTGTCTCCGACATCTCCGACATTGTCTGAGCCGAGCCGAGTGTACTGCGCACTCGGCTAGGCTCGGCCACGCTCAGCTCCGCCCGCAGCCTTGCGAGAGGAGCCGAGAGAAGCCGAGTGAAGCCGAGTGCGCATGAAATCCGGCTCTGCACATCGCGCCAAATTCGAACACACGACGCTGCAACCCCTCGACGGACCCTGCCGCAGACGGACACCCACAAGGCTTGACGGACCCTGCCGCAGACGGACACCCACAAGGCTTGACGGACCCTGCCACAGACGGACACCCACAAGGCTTGACGGACCCCGCCACAGACGGACACCCACAAGGCTCGATGGACCCCGCCACAGACGGACACCCACAAGGCTCGATGGACCCCGCGCAAGGTCGCAGACCAGAGGTGTATTTAGGTTTTGTGCTGCCCTAGGCCTGACAAAACTCATGCACCCCCTAATTTAAATACGACCCACCCTTCCTGTCAAGGACACACCCCTTCCTATTTAAGACCCGCCCTGTCCTGCCAGTAGCTTCTTTGCAGCGCATTAGGAGCGGTGAATACACCGCTCTTAAAGCGCTCCTGCCCACTGAAATCAAAACGCCGCCCCCCGCAAAGTGCCGCCCTAGGCCTAGGCCTTGTCGGCCTAGGCCAAGATACAGCTCTGCCGCAGACGGACGCCGGACAAGGCCGCCGATGGCCGCCGGGCAAGACATCCAAAATGTAAGTTTTTCAGTAAACTTCCCTCCTCAGCTTGGAGCGCGCGGTATATGCTGATAAATACGGTATGTAACCACGGTATATATATATATAATTTTTTACAAAATCATTTTTAGTAAGAGGTTTGAACCATTTGTACCCTTACATCTACTTCATTCTACCCTACCAGAACACATTTTTGCTCATTTTATATACCTCTCTGTGAAGTCCGTAAATTACGACATAAAAAAAAATCTATTGCTTCCTGTAGAGCTTAAAATGTCTTATGAAAACAGAAATGCTGGGCATGCTTGAAACACAATCAGAATATATTTAAAAGAGAAGAAATACTGCCGGGACCTTATTTTAGAAAGATATGCTCGTTACTCAGTTGCAAAACAAACATAAAGTAAATCTTAAAGTAATGTTGCCCTCCGCTAATAAAAAAAGAAGGCAGACCTGACCTGCAAGGATGTAGAAATGTTGGATCTGAAAAAACTGGCTCCTGACATTGGTGGCATCCTTCACACAGAGAAAATCTACGACTTCCTAATACAAACATACAAATATTAATCGTTACAAATGTAACCGAGACATTCTGGACGTCTACCCATCCAAATCTTCTGCCCAATCCATTTATAAAAAAAAATCTTGGCTTTGTACAGCCGGTATTTTTTACATTTACATTGAACCTGTGTTTTTTGCCTATGCAACAGGTTCAATTAAAGCGGATGTCCGCTGAAAAAAAATATATATAAAAAAAGCCAGCAGCTACAAATACTGCAGCTGCTGACTTTTAATATTAGGACACTTACCTCTCCTGGAGTCCAGCGCCGTCCGCAGCAGAGGACAAGCGATCGCTCGTCACTCTGCAGCCCCCGCCATCCTCGTTGAGGGAACCAGGAAGTAAAGCGCTCCAGCTTCACTGCCCGGTTCCCTACGGCGCATGCGCGAGTCGCGCTGCGCCGTGCTGACTGGCTCCCGCTGTGTTCTGGGAACCGAGTGTTTCCCAGAACACAACGGGGGGGGGGGATGGGATCTGACGTCCTGCCCGCAGTCTACCCGCAGACTGTGTGGCCGGAAGTGGGTGCAAATACCTGTCTTTAGAATCTTAGGGCTTCTCTAGAGATTGCTAGGAGTATCTCAAACAATGAGCAATTTCTGCCTTTAAGTCAGGGGTGCCCAACCAGTGGCCCGGGGCCACATGTGGCCCGCGGAGCCCTATGATGTGGCCCACGATCTCCTGCTCTGGGATAAAATAGCATACTGTTATTAAAGGTCAGTTTCATTAATAGATGATTTTTAACCGATGGACTTGCCCACAGACAATTGTTTTTTTTCTATCGGTTTTTTAACCATCAGATTATTTTAAAACAGGTTCTAATTTTTTTCACAGATGGGAAAAAAAACGATGGGGCCAACACACGATTGGTTCGTCCGATGAAAACAGTCCATCAGATGAACCGATCGTCTGTACGCGGCATTAGTATTCCATCCCAGAGCAGGAGGTCGCGGGCCACATCAGAGGGCTCCCCGGGCCACTGGTTGGGCACCCCTGACTTAGAGCATGTCCCCTTGTTTTTTATGCAAGAAAGAGAAAAAGCGGCACATCCAGAGTTGAAGAAAAATGCGTTGGTTTATTGTAGAGTCAAAGGTTTAGAAAACATGACAAGAAATCCAAACTGTTCAGCAAACGCGTTTCACACAAAGTGCTTATTCATTGCAATGAATGAATAAGCAATGAATAAGCACTCTGTGTGAAACGCGTTTGTTGAACAGTTTGGATTTCTCGTGTGTCATGTTTTTTAAACCTTTGACTCTACAATAAACCAACAAATATTTCTTCATCTCTGGATGTTCCGCTTTTTCTCTTTGTTGCATGTATTTTCCAGGTTGCAGACCTCAGCAGGCTCCCAGTCTTGTTGCCACAGCAGTATCAAGAGATCTTTAATTTGCAGACAGCCTTGGAGTGGTGTGCAACTCTACTTCTCTTTTCGCTTGTTTTTTATACTTGCCCTGAATATTCCGGTACTATTACCGTGCTGGAGAATACCATCATCCCATTGTGGATTCAAGTGCGTTTGACCTTCTGTCTTATCAGAGGTCCACCTTTTCTGGTAAGAGCATTGGCTTTGTGGTGGAAGGCTTAACACCTAGAATCACCAGCAGATTGTATCTTCCACTCTGGGACTTGTAGTTCCTTTCATTGTTGGATGGACATTCCGTTACTCATATTGCGCTGCACTAATTATTTTATTTTATATACCAAATAAAAAAGTTATACCTACTTTTGGCATCTGTTTTATAGCAGGGAGAATAGTTCCCACCAGGACCATGCTGCCCATGAGGTCAATTAGGGAGGTACTCATGGAGGCAAATGGGGCACAACACTGAGGCCAGGGTGTCCATACTAGACACTCAATCCTTAGTACAGCCTAGTAAGACTGCATTGGGCAAATCAGTCACTGAGCTGTATTCGCAGGCAGCTCTACCACCCAAGGCAGCCATCTTTGTTGCGTAGGGGCCTGGCAAAAATGGCCTCCTTCCCTGGCATGGCCCTGGCTCCCACCAAGACTATGCTGAAATGACACCACTCAGAAATGCTGCAATATTCTATTAACCGATTGCCGACCGCCACATAAACGTATACGTTGACAGAATGGCACGGACAGGCAAATGGGCGTACAGGTATGTCCTTTTAAATTTGGCGCCGTGTGGTTGCGTGCGGGATCTTGATCCTGCCAAAAGCTCCGTAATCGTGCTCGCGGGACTTGATGTCCGCCGGTGTCCCACAATCATTTCACGGAGCTGAAGAACAGGGAAGATGTCAGTGTAAACACAACATCTCCCCATTCTTCATAGTGAAAGGTCACTGATCGTCTGCTCCCTCTCATCGGGAGCAGTGATCAGTGATGTGTCACTCGTAGCCACGCCCCCTAATAGTTAGAATCACTTCCTGGGACACATTTAACCCCTTCCTAGCCCCCTAGTGGTTAACCCCTTTACTGTCAGTCATATTTACACAGTAATCGGTGCATTTTTATAGCACTGATCGCTGTATAAATGTGAATGGTCCCAAAATAGCGCCAAAAGTGTCCACCATTACTATTAAATCATTTTTTTTAATAAAAATGCCATAAAACTATCCCCTATTTTGTAGACGCTATATCTTTTGCGCAAACCAATCAATAAACGCTTATTGTGATTTTTTTTTTATAAAAATATGTATCGGCCTAAACTGAGGAAAAAATGTGTTTTTTATATATTTTTTGGAGAATATTTATTATAGCAAAAAGTAAAAAAATATTGCTTTTTTTCAAAATTGTCACTCTATTTTTGTTTATACTGCAAAAAATAAAATCTGCAGAAATAAACAAATACCACCAAAAGAAAGCTCTATTTGTCAGAAAAAAAGGACGTCAATTTTGTTTGGGAGCCACATCGCACGATCACGCAATTGTCAGCTAAAGCGACGCAGTGCCGAATCGCAAAAAGTGCTCTGGTCTCCAGCCAAATGGTCCGGGGCTGAAGTAGTTATAGCACAGTGCCAGAACGTTCATGGGACCTCACCATTCAACTTAAGTACCGTATTTATCGGCGTATACCGCGCACTTTTTTGCCCTGAAAATCAGAGCAAAATCGTGGGTGCGCGATTTACGCCGATACCCGCTTCCCGCGCTGTTTGAACCACTGCGCCGACATATACCGAGCGCAGTACACTCGGGTATAGTCGGGCAGGCTCCGCTCCTCTCGCGGTCACGTCCTGTACGTCCTTTACGCGAGAGGAGCCGAGCCTGCCCGACTATACACGAATGTACTGCGCTTGGTATACGTCGGCACAGTGGTTCAAACACAGCGTGGGGATCGAGCGGGGAGGACACCACTATGGCCGCAGAAGGACGCCGGACCGGACGAGGCCGCCGATGGACGCGATCGACGACGGGCAAGACACCGACGAGGGGCATCCAAACTGTAAGTATTTTTTTTTCCAGGAATTTTCCTTCAAGTTCGGGGGTGCGCGCTATACGCCGGGGCGCGTTATAGCAAGATAAATACGGTACTTCACTTTGCAGTTGACCAGTTTTCTTTAAAAATAAAAAATATATTAATACTGAAAATCCCTGTACAGCTACCTTGTTTTTTTTTCTGTTTTTAGCTATGATTAAAAGGACAAATACTGGGACATTAGCAACTTCTAAAAATAGAATGTTGGAGGAAAAAAGGACAAGAAAGGAAGAGCACACAGTCGGTATTCTCAAATAATCACTCTCAGCTGGACTTGAGCTATTTGCTTTGGTTGGCCAGTATGTTTGCTGCTGCCTAGAACAGATTGTTGCTACAAGTAAAACCACCAGGTTAATATTACAGAAAGGCTGAGGAACACAATATATGGGAAGAACCAATGAAAGATGTCAAGTTGGCTACTTCCCAAAGAAACCGGCTAGTCCACAGAGTTTGGCTAAAAATATTCCATAATGCATTGTATGCTATACCGCCTTCAGGCTCGAAAAAATGTGACGATGAAAAAGTTGACATATTGTATGGCATGAGTGAATAAGCTTTAAATGATATTGTGAATTTGAATACTGCTACCGTGACAGCAGTAAATTATCACATTATAGCAGGCCGCGGGCACAATCAGCTGCAGCCAGGAAATCCCTTCCCGCCACGGCAAGTAACATAGTGGAAGGGATGCTGGTGGCATCATTGACCTAATAAGGCCACATGGCCATATTTGGTTAATTACTGTCACTCTTACCCCTAACGCAGGTGGTCAGGCATTGTAGCTAGACATGTGCACAGCAAAAATTTTCGTTTATTTCTGTTTCGTTTCTGTTCGTTTATCGTGATTCGTAACGAGTCGTAATTTCGTAAGACGTTAGTTATCGTATTCGTACTCTTTAGTATTTTCGTAACACTCTTTTTTCCGTTTCCGTTTTTTTCTGTTAGTTTATTTTTCGTATTTTCGTTATATTTTGTATTCTGCCGCGTTCGTATTTTTAAAATGATTTTATTCGTTCCTTCGTTTTTACGTTAGTTTAATTTTCGTTGTTTTGCTATTCGTATTTACATTATAATTTCCATCATACCGCATTCGTATTTTCGTAAAGAAATATATTTTCGTTGCTTCATGATCATTCGTATTTTCATGTCTAATTTCCTTTAATTGTAAAAACGTACTTTTGTAGATTTTATTGCATTCGTAATTCTGTTAGAATACATTTTATGTTTATTCGACACACTACTCGTCGTAATTTTGTAATTCGGATTTTACTGTGATTGACTTGACTGTCTTAGTTAGCACACACACCCTGTCTAGAATGAAGTCTGACGTAGAAGAAAACTAAAATATGTCAGATATTACAAATACAAATCTAGAAATTAGATGCACTGCAGTCTAACACAGAAAAAGACACAAGGAGCCAGGAGGTAATGAGAAAGAAGCTCATTGGGGGAAGGAACAAACCTCTTCAGAGGAAAGGGACAGCGCTCAGTGGCTATTGGTCAATGTCCAGAAATATTTCAGTACTAACGAAAGCTAATTTACATTATTTCGTATTTTCGTTGTTTTCATTTCCATTTTCCGAAGATTCGTAATTTATTTTTCGTTAGTTTTGATTTTCGTTTTTTAGTCTTTGTTCGGCATTTCGTTTTCTTTTCAGTCTTCGAATATTAGTAAGTTTGCATTTTCGTTCATTTTGTTTTTCGTAATTATTTTTTTTTTTTGGGTTCGTTATTTTCTTGTTTCTATGTTTTCGTTTTTTTCATCTTTCGTATCTTCGTTGTTTTTCATATTCGTTATTTTGAAAATATCGTTATTCGTTATCAATTGCGCTAAACCATTCGTTCATTCGTATGTTAACGAATCAACTAAAATAACGAAAATTGACGGAAAACTTATTCGTAACTTAAAAAATTGCACATGCCTAATTGTAGCTGGCTTCTGTGTTCTTCACCTATAGCAGCCCCCTTTCCTATAGGGCAAGCAGGCCTACTGGTAGAGATGGCCTGGCGGTTCGCCCGGCGGTCGTTTTGCGGCGAACTTTGCTCGTTCGCGGTCCACAGAACAGGCGGACATCTGGCAATATTCGCGGCGGTCCACCATTTTACATTGAGAAGAACTTTGACCCATGACACATTCATCAGGTGGTACAGGACAGCCAATTGAGACATTTCAGCACATGGACATACCCCCTACCTTATAAATATACTTGATCTGGTGGCCATTTTACATTCTGCTTTTTGTCAGTGTAGGGAGAGGTTGCTGTGTGTGGAGCAGGGACAGGCTGTATTGAATCAAATAGCTATCTAAAAGGTCCACACAAGTCCTTTCAAGGACTGGTATAGGTGTACTACTTGCTGTGCAGTATATAGGGGTGTAATCAGGGGAGGGCTGGCAGCCTTAGGCCTGGGGGGCAAATCCGCACAGAGCCTCCCCTTACATCAGAGTCCGCACAGACCCCATATACATCAGATCTGATGTAAGGGGTGTTCTGGGAAACTTGATTTAAGGGTACATGCTGTGGACTATTGTGTAAAGAGGGTCTCTGCTCACCAAAGCCTGCCCCCCCCTTTAACAAAGTCCACAGAGAACCCCTTTTTATACACGGGAAGGCAGGAGAGACTAGAGAGGGTGAGCTTACCAGGATGGAGGCTGAGGCGCAGGCAGGCTGTCTGATACTTTTTTGGGTTCAAACTTCCTGTCCAGTGCCCGCACATGCCCAGGGAGTGTGAGCAGGGCAGACTCAGAAGGAGGAGGAGCAGATGAGCTCTATCTCTCCTCGTGTCTGTGCAGAGAGAGAAGGGGATGTCAGCGCTGGTGTGCGCTGAGGCTGAGCTATGTGTGAGATGAGACATAGCTCAGCTCTGCAGCCATCTACCTCGGAGCTGACACAGACACAAGTGCACAGTGGGAGGTGAGCAGCGGCCGTGACCTGTGTTAACAGAGCTCCAGCAGGCATATTCCTGCTCTGCAAAAACAGCATTTGGTAGTGGCGGCCGGTGGCTGTGCATAGTGTCACCAGCCCGGGGGGAGATTTCCACCCTGCCAGCCCTCCCCTGGGTGTAATACACTTATATACTTTTTATCAGTGTAGGGACAGGTTACTGTGTGCAGAGCAGGGACAGACTGTAGTAACACAAATCATTACCTAACAGGTCCACAAAAGGTTTTTCAAGGACTGGTATAGGTGTACTATTGTTTGGTGTGCAGTATATAGGGGTGTAACACACTTATAATATACTTTCGAATATACAGGTGGGCCATTTATATGGATACACCTTAATAAAATGGGAATGGTTGGTGATATTAACTTCCTGTTTGTGGCACATTAGTATATGTGAGGGGGGAAACTTTTCAAGATGGATGGTGACCATAGTGGCCATTTTGAAGTCGGCCATTTTGAATTCAACTTTTGTTTTTTCAATAGGAAGAGGGTCATGTGACACATCAAACTTATTGGGAATTTCACAAGAAAAACAATGGTGTGCTTGGTTTTAACGTAACTTTATTCTTTCATGAGTTATTTACAAGTTTCTGACCACTTATAAAATGTGTTCAATGTGCTCTCCAGTGACATGCGGCGAGTGCTACGCTGTGGGCTCTTGCTGAATGAAGCTAGGACAGCCACTCATGTTTCTTCATTAGTGACCGATTTCATGCGTCCACATTTTGGCAAATCCAACACTGAACCAGTTTGACGAAACTTAGCAAGCAGTTTGCTAACTGTAGCATGGGAGCATGAGTATAGGAGCCTGGATAGAGTTAAAAAGATGAACAGGGAACTTGTACGCCAAGAGATTGCCGGGTCACCCGTATGGTGGGATAAAGAACAATGTGATAACCAAGAATATCAAAGGTGGCCTGAAAATGTGAATGAATATACACATTAGGTTAACTGGATTAGAGTGAGATATAAGAGTTAGTGGCAGGGATATACATATATGCTCAACTCATTCCCTCATACCTGGTTTATCTTGAAGAGTATTGCAAACTGGGAGCCTCAAATGCCGGCAGGTAACAGAGGATGTCTAATAATTGGGAAGACCATTTCACAGTTCTCAATTATAGGTCAATGGGGCCTGTCTATGGGTCAATACATACGCTCCCAACAAGAAAGAGGCACAAAGAAAGCCCACGCTCCACAAGCAATGCCCACACCTGTTATCCTGTCCGACTCAACATGAGGCTCCCAGGGATCCCAACCTTTTGTTGGGTTGGGATCCCTGGGAGCCTCATGTTGAGTCGAACAGGATAACAGGTGTGGGTATCGCTTGTGGAGCGTGGGCTTTCTTTGTGCCTCTTTCTTGTTGTTGGGAGTGTATGTATTGACCCATGAACGGGTCCCATTGACCTATAATTGAGATCTGTTGAAATGGTCTTCCCAATTATTGGACAACCTGCTGCCGACGTCATCGGTACATGCGCACTGAAGAAACAGTTTGCTGGTACCGTTTCTTCAGGACTTGTGCCTTGACTGGTGGCATGCGCGGGAGTGACGTCATTTAAAATGCTCTTCTTGATCATATTTGCAAAAAAAAAGCTAAATTCTCCTTTTAACTTAGCAAAAGCCACAACACTTTAGTCACTGTCTGTGAGACATGGACTCCTCTGAGCATATGGCTGCCAGCGTGGTCCTCTCAGGAGAGAGAACATTATGACATCATCACAGGGAGACAGCGGAGGAGCAGTGGTCTTGGGGCACCATCGAGCCCTGGATCAGTGGTCTTGTTAGGAACCTTAATATCAGCCATTAGCATAAACGTGCACATGTTTTTAGCTATGGTTGCCTAACTAAGCGTGCAAGAATGCGCACATGCTTGCACAACAGCGTGCACGTGGAAGTATGTGCAAGTCCACTACAGCTACTGGCACTAAATGGACTATTTCAACCTGAGCCTTTCATGGGATCATTGCTGGATGCTCTTTCAGCTTGTATCTCTGTTATCCCCAATTCTAAATCCTGCTTAACTCTGTTATTGACCCTGCTTTTGTCTGGCCTGCCTCTTGACTACCCCTACCTGTTATGTCTGCTGCCTACCTGTGTTACTGACCTCAACTCTTGACCAAGATTCTGCCTATCGATTCTGTACCTCATTACCTGCACATTGCCAACCTCTTGCTTGTCTGCGACCTTGATTCTGCTCATGATGTGATACCTTCTTATCTGGCCCTTACCAAACTTGGTTTGTGACTCAATTCTGCTCCCTCCCAGTCTAAGTGAAGTTGGGGTTCTCTCATCACTGTGTTTCTGCTTACTTGACACCAGCACTCCCAAGTTCAAGCCCACGCTTCCAGCTTCCTGGCACTTGTGCCCTTACATTGCACTAGAATTTCCTGTCTTAACTTCCAGTGGTGCTCAGATGTATATCATCTCAATCTTCTCATATAGGTACGTGACAGGTCCCCTGCACCATAACCAGGGCCGGCATCAGAGGGGTACAGCTGATACAACTGTAAGGAGCCACGGGGCCTGAAGGGCCCGCCTGGGCCAGAAGAAGGCAGGACGGGTGAAGGGGAGCCGTGTTGTGCACTATAAAAGCGATCCCGCAGCTTCTGCTGCTTTCTGTGTCATTGAGCTTAGACATCAAGCTCTTTACTGCCGCCTCTGGCTACTATGTGCATGTGCACCCCTCATGTGAACTGCCTGTACTGTGCTCCTCTGTGTCAGCAACATGTCAGCTTTGTGAAAATGAGCTGGTACTAGGTAGGAAGACTTCCTTTATAAGTAAGGGCTGTAAAGGGAAGGGAGGGGGATGTTTGTGTACAGGGAGGGACCAGAGGCTTGTGTGTTTACAGATTTGTGTATGTGTGGGGCTGACATATATACAGGTGTGAGGGGGGACTGGCATATATACAGCTGGGGGATGACATATATACAGGTGTGGGGGGCTGACATATATACAGACGTGAGGGGGGCTGGCATATATACAGGTGTAGGGGGCTGACATATATACAGGTATGGGGGGCTGGCATATATACAGGTATGGGGGGGCTGAGATATATACAGGTATAGGCGGTTGACATATATACAGGTGTGGGGGGATGAAATATATACAGGTGGGGGTGACATATATACAGGTGGGGGGGGGCTGACATATATACAGGTATGAGGGGGGCTGGCATATATACAGGATTGAGGGGGGGCTGAGTGCGTACAGGTGAGGTGGCCGGTGTGGATTCGGTGGGATGGCCCATAGGCAAGCCCTGGGGAATGTTGGTGGTCAGGCTCAGGGGTGCCCAGACCTAAAGCTGTGTAAGGGGCCCAAAATTTTTGATGGCTGCCCTGACCACAACTGGTAGTAGTGTGAAACTGTAGATGGGGGGGAGGTATAAATACTATTAGGATGTGTTAAAGGAGCGGTTGGAGGAAAGTACTGTGGAAAATTAGTTTGATGCCCTAGTAGGGTTTTAAGAATATACAAAGTCCAAAGTCTAACCTAGCACAGAACAGAGCCTGTATTACTAGGGAGGTCTCAATTTCCTATTAGACCGAGTGGCTGCACTCTCATATAAGGCTGCTAATAGCTGCTATGCCGTGTGTAGGTTATGTATACCATTTAAATGCATACTCTACATGCTATGTTCCAAAGGGCTCATTATCTAAATTATTCCATTGACTGCAGAAAAACATTGTACATCCTGTCCATGTATCATTGTCATCAGTCATTACTCAATTCTTAAACATATGGTTACCTGATTATTTTTTACCGTACAGGATACTTTACACAAAGTGGAAAAGTCAAAAGAACTGCAGTGTGTCGTTTAACAAGAGTAAATATATGGCATTGTATGTATTGGCAAACCAGGATGGCTAGTTTATGGCAGATCAGTGACTCAAACACGTCTTCATTTCCTCTTGTATTTGATTTGTTTAACATCTGACTGAGAAACTGTGATTTAGTGCATTGTATTCCTTGGGAAACTACCAATTTGCAAAAGGGCTGTAGTAAATTGGCCAAAATTAACCTTTTTAACAACTTTTCCATTGACTGCGACATCGTGAAGTGGTCAGAGAGTATTAACAGGTGGAGTTATTTCAGCAAACCCCAGTAGCTGTTTTGGTATATCGGTAACATAAGGCCGGTGTGTTTTTATTATAGCGGACGGTAGTTCCTGAGCAATATGTACTCCATATTGAGTTGTGTGTGTGTGTGTGGGGATATGCCAAAAGTTGTTACGTCAACCCAGCAGGTGTTGCCTTCTGGATGGTCACAAGAGATACATGTCTACCGGTGTGTTCAATGTTTGCAGAATTCCAACCCAAATGGTAATTGCTGGTGCAAAAAACTGATTATGGTTTCCTGGACCAGGAAATCTTCTGCGTGCAACGCTGGCTCCCGGTTATACAGGATGTATGAGTGGTCGCCTGCATGGAACAAAAGACTTTCTCTTCCCAGTTACATCATAACACAGTCATACACGCTAATTGTCTCAAGATGAAAATTCAGGAAGCAAAACCATTTGTTTAGTGGTTTTATTGGCCTTTTTAATATCCTACATCTATTACATATTCAAGTCAAGTCATGTTCAACTAGAATTACGTTTAATGTTAAAAAGCTACTCCCAACACCAAATAAATTAATTTGTGATAGGCTAATATATACGACCTAGAAGTCACTGCAAAATCTGGACACTCATTCACTTTACCTTTTCTGAGGTCCTTGTTGCCAGTGCACCCAAGAGGAACTTGTATTCAACAAAAAACCTTAAAGGTGAACTTAAAGGGTAATTCCCCTTTCATGAAAAAAATAAATATAGCGATTAAAAATTAAAGTGTTAATAAACCCACAACAGTAAAATCAGTCTGTATATGCAGAAAAGAGAAAAGATATACCTGTTCTCAAATCCCAATAGCTTGTACATGCATGTATTTAAATTATCAGGTGCTAAAGGGGTGTGACAACTTATTAACACTACAATTTATGGATGAACCCTCTGCACACTGTTATACACCCTTTCCAGCAAAACGAAATACAGCCTTACATAGTGTGGGGCATTGACTTAGTCCCCTTTTTTTCCCAGAGTGGATTAGTCCAGCCTGGGGGGCGCATGATGCCCTTCCAGGTGGAAGCTGCTGTTGTTGATACCTCAGGTGGGCGACCTGAAGGGCTTGAATACTGAGACCCAGAAGCTAAGGAGAGCTGACTCAGTGGAGCTGTCTGCTAAAGATCTGGTCTGGTATCACGACAGCTGTGGGTCTATTTAAAGGGGGATATCGACTCCTGAAGTGTTTTTCTACTGAATCTTCTACTTAAAAGTACTCTGCTCTTGTGGCTCTAACTGCTACTACTAAGCCAAAGTCTACTGTTTGTTTCAAGCCCAGACTTCAATATAGCTTGTCCTGAAAAATACCTAATTATTATTATTATTATTATACAGGATTTATATAGCGCCAACAGTTTGCGCAGCGCTTTACAATATAAAAGGGAGTAAAATACAATAATATACAAGAGGATTAAGAGGGCCCTTCTCAGAAAGGGTTACAATCTAATAGGGTGGGGCAGGTGGTACAAAAGGTTGTAACTGGGGGGAATGAGCTGATGGAAGTGGTAAAAGATTAGTTGGAGACGTGATAGGCTTCCCTGAAGAGGTGAGTTTTCAGGGATCGCCTGAAGGTATCAATAGTAGGGGATAGCCGCACAGGTTGAGGTAGTGAGTTCCAGAGGATGGGAGAGGCTCTGGAGAAATCCTGGAGACGAGCATGGGAGGAGGAGACAAGAGAGCTTGACACACAATCAGAATTTCCGATGGAAAAAGTCTGATGGAATTTTTTCATCGGATATTACAACCGCGTGTATGCCCCATCAGACTTTTTCCATCAGAGTTAGAAAGAGAACATGTTGTCTTTTTTTTCGGAAATTCCGTTCGTCTGTATGAAACTCCGACTGAGAAAAAAAACACACATGCTCGGAAACAATTCGACGTATGCTCAGTAAGCATTTAACTTCATTTTTCTAGGCTTGTCGTAGTGATGTACGTCACCGCGTTTTTGATGGTCGGAATTTGGTGTGTCTGTGTGTATGCAAGACAGCTTGAATGGAATTCCGTCGGAAAAACCTGTCTGAGTTTATTTCGACAGAAACTCAGATCGTGTGTACAGGGCATAAGTTGTACATAGTTCTTGTTTTTGGAGTATCCCACCACTACCCTCAACCCTATACAAGTTCTCCAAAAATAAAAAGCACAAAACAACATCTCCTAGACCAATTATTGAAGAAACGTGTGCCTGGTTAAAGGGCAAAGCCTATGGACCTGGACAGTAATCCTGCAGGTCCTATGGGAGTAACACTACAATATGTACAGTAGAATAAAGCCAAGTTGTTAACATTTTTTTTAAGTCATACTGGTATCCAATAGGACGGAGGATAATGAATTTGACAGTCTGGTGAATAGGATTTCGAGACACAACCTTAAAGTTTTACATTTTTGCCACAATCGCTGAACATTTTTCTCAGTTTTTCCAGTTGTTTCTTAGTCAAGGGTATCGTCGTTTCTTCAGTAACAAGAACCCTACTCCCGTCTCTAACGTTTGGGGAAAAAAAGGGTACTGATACGAAAATGTAATTAAAGTGGCGATTTTTTGCGTTAATTCTCAGAGAAATATTTACCCGAGTTGTTTCTGCTTTGAAATGACAACAGTTTCATCACAGAGTGTTTAATGAGGGAAGGATCTATGTCATTTTTTCCAAGCATCCATCTTGCAATTAGCGAGACTCACCTTGCTCCTAAACCCCGCTTAGAAGACGTCAGGACAGTAGTTAATTCAAGGGATGTATTTGACAAACAAGACCTTATAAACAGGCTCACCAGTCGCTTAGGCATAACATAACAGAAAACTCACTGGAAAAGCTGAGATAAACTGGCAGCCATAGTGTTGTCGCTGATCATAAAAATATTCAAAGTAAACAAGTCCGTAAAATGCGTGTCACTCACTGAACTAAAGTCACTGGCGAAATGGTTATTATAAACAACGCAACCTTGAGGGGTTTATATTGAGATCACTGCCACCTGCTAATCCAACAAGCTATTGCTAACCGGTGGCCACCATAAAGTGTCAATGGAACCATGAGAGGTTGATGTTGAGATCACCGCCACCTGCTAATCTAACAAGCCAATACTAAAATGTGGCCGCCCTAAGAGTGTACACGTAATCTTTAGGGGTTGATATTGAGCCAACTGCCACCTGCTAATCCAACAAGCTGTTGCTAGCCTTTGGTCACCTTAATTTGTCAATGTAACCCTGAGGGGTTGATGTTGAGATCACCGCCACCTGCTAATCCAACAAGATAATGATCACCTGGGGCACCATAAAGTGTCAATGGAACCATGAGGGGTTGATGTTGAGATCACCGCCACCTGCTAATCTAACAAGCTAATACTAAAATGTGGCCGCCCTAAAGTGTCAACATAACCTTTAGGCCTTGTACACATGATAGGATAGCCAGAGGACAACGGTCTGAAGGACCGTTTTCATCGGTCAAAACCGATCGTGTGTGGGCCCCATAGGTTATTTAACCTTAGGTTAAAAAAATAGGAATTTGCTTTAAAATTTAACCGATGGACTGCTAAGGATTGGTCAAAACCGATCGTTAGTAGGCACGACCATCGGTTAAAAAACCCACGCATGTTCAGAATCAAGTCGACGCATGCTTGGAAGCATTGAACTTCGTTTTTTTCAGCACGTCGTTGTGTTTTACGTCACCACATTCTGATACGATCGTTTTTTTAACTGATGGTGTGTAGGCACATCAGACCATCAGTCAGCTTCAACGGTTAACCTAAGACAACGGTCCTTCAGACCGTTGTCCTCTGGCTAACCTATCATGTGTACGAGGCCTTAGGGGTTGAGCCATCTGCCACCTGATAATCCAACAAGCTGTTGTTAGCTTGTGGTCACCTTAATTTGTCAATGTAACCCTGAGGCTGGTTTCACACTACTACACTACTTTCATCCTACTTTGCTCTGTGTTCAATGTTTTCCTATGAGAGCGTCTTGTAGCGTCCTACACAAGTCGGTCCGACTTTGAAAATGCCCCCTGTACTACTTTTGGTCCTACATTGATCCTACTTCAGGCCCATTGAATATCATTGAAGTCAGACCAAAGTAGTATCCTGTTCATGAAAGTAGGATGGATGTAGGTCCAATGTAGGATAAATGTAGGACCAATGTAGCAGAGCAAAGTAGGATGAAAGTAGTGTAGTAGTGTGAACCCAGCCTGAGGGGTTGATGTTGGGATCACCACCACCTGCTAATCCAACAAGATAATGCTCACCTGGGGGCACCATAAAGTGTCAATGGAACCATGAGGCATTGATGTTGAGATCACTGCCACCTGCTAATCTAACAAGCTAATACTAAAATCTGGCCACCCTAAAGTGTCAACATAAGGCCCCTTTCAGACTGGGGCGGGAGCCGCGGTGGCGGTGTATCGCCGCTAAAAATAGCGACGCTATATCGCCGGGTTTGCCGCGGGATTCGGCCGCTAGCGGTGTGGTATTAACCCCCGCTAGCGGCCGATAAAGGGTTAATACCATTGCGGGCGGTATTGCCGCGGTTCCCATTGTTTTAAATGGGAAAGAGCGGTGAAGGAGCGGTATACACGCCGCTCCTCTCACCGCTCCAAAATGTTGCTTGCAGGAGATTTTTTTGTCTCCCGCCAGCGCATCGCCTCAGTGTGAAAGCCCGAGGGCTTTCACATTATGTATGCAATGAAGGAGTTTTTCAGGCGGTATAGCAGCGCTATTTTTAGCGCTGTACCGCCTAAAAAACTCCTCAGTCTGAAAGGGGTCTAACCTTCAGGGGTTGATATTGAGCAAACTGCCACCTGATAATCCAACAAGCTGTTGCTAGCTTGTGGTCATCTTAACCACTTCCCGACGGCCGTACGAATATGTGCGGCCGCAGGGTGGTTCTAAATCTCTAACAGGACGCATATATGCGTCCTCCGCTCTTCCAGGCCACTAGAGGGCGCGCGAGCGTGCCCGCCGGCGGTGCGCGCGCGTGCCCGCCGCATTCCTGAGATGCCGATGTGCGTGCCTGGCGGCCGCGATGTCCGCCAGGCACTCGCGATCGGCGGCTACAGGGACAAGACGTGGAGCTCTGTGTGTAAACACAGAGCTCCACGTCCTGTCAGGGAGAGAGGAGACCGATCTGTGTCTCTTGTACAGAGGGACATAGATCGGTCACCTCCCCCAGTCACCCCCCTTTCCCCACAGTTAGAACACCCAGGATACACATTTAACCCCTTCCATGCCCCCTAGTGTTAACCCCTTCACTGCCAGTCACATTTATACAGTAATCGGTGCATTTTTATAGCACTGATCGCAGTATAAATGTGAATGGCGCCAAAAATGTGTCAAAAGTGTCCGATGTGTCCGTCATAACGTCGCAGTCCCAATAAAAAATCGCAGATCGCCGCCATTACTAGTAAAAAAAAATTATAATAAAAATGAATAATAATTCTGTCCCCTATTTTGTAAGCGCTATAACTTTTGCGCAAACCAGTCGCTTATTGCGATTTTTTTTTTTTTACCAAAAATATGTAGAATAATTCATATCGGCCTAAACTGAGAAAAAAAATATTTTTTTTTTTAAAAAGAAATGGGATATTTATTATAGTAACAAGTAAAAAATATTGACTTTTTTTTTAAATTGTCGCTCTTTTTTTGTTTATGGCGCAAAAAATAAAAACCGCAGAGGTGATCAAATACCACCAAAAGAAAGCTCTATTTGTGGGGAAAAAAGGACGCCAATTTTGTTTGGGAGCCACATCGCACGACCGCGCAATTGTCAGTTAAAGCGACGCAGTGCCAGAAGCTGAAATTTCACCTGGTCAGGAAGGGGTATACGTGCCCAGTAAGGAAGTGGTTAATTTGTCAATGTAACCCTGAGGGGCTGATGTTGGGATCACTGCCACCTGCTAATCCAACAAGCTAATGTTGTCACTGCCCGGGACATGATAGGACGGTGACGTCATAAGGGGACGGGGTTGATTTTCAATCAATAAAATTGATTGAAATCATCTGCGGTCCTAATACTAGATATCCCATTGTCAATGGAAAAATCAAAAACTCGCTGATAAAGACATCTCACCATAGCCGCGAGGGCGTGCATCCCTGCCGTGTGGAAACAAGAGACTCCTCCATCTAGAGCACAATGGCTCGCAAGAGTGGCAGAGATACAACAAATGGAGAACTTAACAATGGCAATGAAAGATCAGGATGAGAGATATCGGTCGACATTGGTTCCTTACGTGAAGTATAGGGAGGGGTGAAGAGGAGGGGGGAGGGAGGGATGGCCAACATGAACTTTTTCTGAATTTTTTTTTTTGGGGTGGGAAGGGGAGGGGGGGAGAGGGTACAAAAAGGTATAGAAAGAGAGAAAAATGGGAAGTTTTGCGAAACCAGGATTGAGGAGGGGGGAGGTGAGGGGATTGTGAGGTCCCTCTTCATCGCTCTCTTGACTCTATGGTATAGTTTATTTAAGCGGAAGAGATGAAATGTAACATCCTTAAATTATTTATTCTTGAAATAAATAAAGAATTTATTAAAAAAAATAAGGGGATGGGGTTACCGGATGACATCACCCGGTGATCCCGATCCATGCCTAAATAATTTGTTGCGCACTGCGCACATGGCATTAAAACCCGGGAGAGAGCATCATGTCAACATTGAGAAGAGGGAAGAAGACTCCGGAGAAGAGCGGGCAAGAGCTAGCAAAAGAGCAGAAGAACCCGACAGAAGACGACCGGACAGCGGGGGGAGAGCCGGAGAGCACGGAGAAGAGGCCGGAGAGAGCGGAGAAGTCGGAAGAGACCCCCAGAGCTGCCTTATAAATTACTTTAAAAACCTGTGTAGTGTGTTTTATTTTTGACACTTTGTATTCCAGGAGAATGGGTAGGGGTACGATTCACATAGGGTGGGGGGCCAGGATCTGGGGGCCCCCTTTTTCTGTCGGGAATTCCAACCATGTGTACGGGGCTTTAGATGTGTCTGTTTTAATCATCAACCATGTAAGTTTCTCAATGTTGTACCTTCATTAAATGTAACCACATTGCTACACTGAGGCGCCTCTCTTCTCTTTTATACTCAGTTGTGATGTGACGCTACTTGTATATCAAGACATTGCTTGTTTATCAAGTCAAAATTCATAAACAAATTTTGCTTGTCTTACAAAACACTTTCAGACTAAGTTACTCTCAATCCAAGGTTTTACTGTATTTATATATGTTTAACAAGCAACAATAAGAGAGCTTTAGAACAAACTCACACTGACCTCTCTAGTTGAATGTACTGTGAAGTAATTCATTCTCAAAGATCAGAGCAAAGACTCTGAAGTCAGGTTTCACTTGGTGTCTAACAGCTTAGCTAGATCTAGCTAGAGCTGGTGTATGCAGTACTGTATGTGGCCAGAGGTGCAGGGCGCTGGTGTATGCAGTACTGTATGTGGCCAGAGGTGTGGGGGCGCTGGTGTATGCAGTACTGTATTTGGCCAGAGGTGCGGGGCGCTGGTGTATGCAGTACTGTATGTGGCCAGAGGTGCGGCGGCGCTGGCGTATGCAGTACTGTATGGGGCCAGAGGTGCGGGGGTGCTGGTGTATGCAGTACTGTATGTGGCCAGAGGTGCGGCGGCGCTGGCGTATGCAGTACTGTATGGGGCCAGAGGTGCGGGGGTGCTGGCGTATGCAGTACTGTATGTGGCCAGAGGTGCAGCGGCACTGGTGTATGCAGTACTGTATGGGGCTAGAGTTGCGGGGGTGCTGGTGTATGCAGTACTGTATTTGGCCAGAGGTGCGGGGCGCTGGTGTATGCAGTACTGTATGTGGCCAGAGGTGCGGGGGCGCTGGTGTATGCAGTACTGTATTTGGCCAGAGGTGCGTCGGCGCTGGTGTATGCAGTACTGTATGTGGCCAGAGGTGCAGGGCGCTGGTGTATGCAGTACTGTATGTGGCCAGAGGTGCGGGGTGCTGGTGTATGCAGTACTGTATGTGGCCAGAGGTGTGGGGGCGCTGGTGTATGCAGTACTGTATGTGGCCAGAGGTTTGCGGGCGCTGGTGTGTGCAGTACTGTATGTGGCCAGAGGTGCAGGGCGCTGGTGTATGCAGTACTGTATGTTGCCAGAGGTGTGGGGGCGCTGGTGTATGCAGTACTGTATGTGGCCAGAGGTTTGCGGTCGCTGGTGTATGCAGTACTGTATGTGGCCAGAGGTGCAGGGCGCTGGTGTATGCAGTACTGTATGTGGCCAGAGGTGTGGGGGCGCTGGTGTATGCAGTACTGTATTTGGCCAGAGGTGCAGGGCGCTGGTGTCTGCAGTACTGTATGTGGTCAGAGGTGCAGGGCGCTGGTGTATGCAGTAATGTATGTGGCCAGAGGTTTGCGGACCCTGGTGTATGCAGTACTGTATGTGGCCAGAGGAGCGGGGGCACTGGTGTATGCAGTACTGTATGGGGCCAGAGGTGTAGGGCGCTGGTGTCTGCAGTACTGTATGTGGCCAGAGGAGCGGGGGCACTGGTGTATGCAGTACTGTATTTGGCCAGAGGTGCAGGGCGCTGGTGTCTGCAGTACTGTATTTGGCCAGAGGTGCAGGGCGCTGGTGTATGCAGTACTGTATTTGGCCAGAGGTGTGGGGGCGCTGGTGTATGCAGTACTGTATGTGGCCAGAGGTGCAGGGCACTGGTGTATGCAGTACTGTATGTGGCCAGAGGTGCAGGGCACTGGTGTATGCAGTACTGTATGTGGCCAGAGGTGCAGGGCGCTGGTGTATGCAGTAATGTATGTGGCCAGAGGTTTGCGGACCCTGGTGTATGCAGTACTGTATGTGGCCAGAGGAGCGGGGGCACTGGTGTATGCAGTACTGTATGGGGCCAGAGGTGTAGGGCGCTGGTGTCTGCAGTACTGTATGTGGCCAGAGGAGCGGGGGCACTGGTGTATGCAGTACTGTATTTGGCCAGAGGTGCAGGGCGCTGGTGTCTGCAGTACTGTATTTGGCCAGAGGTGCAGGGCGCTGGTGTATGCAGTACTGTATTTGGCCAGAGGTGTGGGGGCGCTGGTGTATGCAGTACTGTATGTGGCCAGAGGTGCAGGGCACTGGTGTATGCAGTACTGTATGTGGCCAGAGGTGCAGGGCACTGGTGTATGCAGTACTGTATGTGGCCAGAGGTGCAGGGCGCTGGTGTATGCAGTACTGTATGGAACCAGAGGTGCAGGGCACTGGTGTATGCAGTACTGTATGTGGCCAGAGGTGCAGGGCGCTGGTGTATGCAGTACTGTATGGAACCAGAGGTGCAGGGCACTGGTGTATGCAGTACTGTATGGAACCAGAGGTGCAGGGCGCTGGTGGCTCCCAGCACTTCTTGAAGAACTTGGAGACAGCGCCCCCCCAGACCCCTGGCCGCATGCAGTACTGCATACACCAGCGTCTTTACTCCATAGATTGTACTGCTCATATATTAAAGCCAAAAAAAAAAAAAAAATGTTGCCCGTCTTTCAAACCGTTTGTATACCGCGTTTCTCGTAATCCAAGGTATTACTGTAATTTGGGTTCATTTCATGAAAGAAATGTAGCAGAATACAATTTGGACAAAATGTATGAAGAACAATTTTTTTTTCTATTATTTAGCAAAAAATAAAACACCCCGTGTTGATTAAATATCACCAAAAGAAAGCTCTAGTTGTGGGAACAAAATGCTAAGAATTCTGTTTGGGTACAGTGTTGCATGACCGCGCAATTGTCATTCAAAGTGGGACAGCGCTGAAAGCTGAAAATGGGCTTGGGCAGGAAGGGGATAAAAGTGCCCGGTATTGAAGTGGTTAAATCAAAAATATCCTGTGAATTTATTTTACATGAAAATGTATATTTTTTTGATACAATGTTAAATCCCAGCGCACGTTCTTGATTATAACTTGGCACGTTAGGAAATTCACTGGAGAAGTATCTATCAGTGGCCGCGATGTACGCCAACGTGTTTCAAGATCGACAAGATATGGCAGTGCCAAGGGATAAAGTGAACAAAGCCCGGGACTAAGCTCTTCAAACAATGAGGGTCTATTCTCTGTCACTGCACCTGAGTTCCAACGCATGTACCGCAATTACCTTTTCATTGTTAAATAGCGAGGAGGTGGCGGTGCCAGATTTCACCAGTGCCTATTGACACAGAGAAACAGAATTCAATCATTACATGCTCATAGCTTTCCCTCTGCTGGTGCTACCTGTTATATGAAGCAAGTTAAAGCAGAACCCCGTGCAAACTGCTAAATACACAGATAAACTATACACTGTATAGTCAAAAGTATTGGGACACCTGCTTTTACACGCACATGAACATTAACCACTTGCTTACTGGGCACATAAACCCCCTTCGTTTCCAGGCGAAATTTCAGCTTCCGGCACTGCGTCGCTTTAACTGACAATTGCGCGGTCGTGCGACGTGGCTCCCGAACAAAATTGGCGTCCTTTTTTCCCCACAAATAGAGCTTTATTTTGGTGGTATTTGATCACCTCTGCAGTTTTTATTTTTTGCGCTATAAACAAAAAAAGAGCGACAATTTTAAAAACTATATTTTTTTTTTACTTGTTGCTATAATAAATATCCCAATTTTTTTAAAAAAAAACTTTTTTTTTCTCTGTTAAGGCCGATACGTATTTTTCGACGTATTTTTGTAAAAAAAAAAAAATAATCGCAATAAGCGACTGGTTTGCGCAAAAGTTATAGTGCCTACGAAATGTGGGATAGATTTATGTTTTTTTTTTTTTGTTTTTTTTTTTTACTAGTAATGACGGCGATTTGCGATTTTTTTGTCAGGGCTGCGATATTGCGACGGACGTATCGGACACTTTTGACACAATTTTGGGACCATTCACATTTATACAGCGATCAGTGCTATAAAAATGCACTAATTACTGTATAAATGTGACTGGCAGTGAAGGGGTTAACACTAGGGGGTGAGGAAGGGGTTAAATGTATTCCCTCATTGTGTTCTTACTGTGTGGGGGGAGGGGGGTGACTGGGGGAGGTGACCGATGCTGTGTCCCTATGTAAAGAGACACAGATCGGTCTCCTCTCTCCCTCACAGCACGTGGAGCTCTGTGTTTACAAACACAGCTCCACGTCCTGCTGTGTTTACCGACGATCGCGAGTGTCTGGCGGACATCGCGGCCGCCAGGCACTCGCATCGGCTCCCGAGCGATGCGCCGGGCACGTTGTTTCTCTGCTGCGCGCCCCCAGCGGCGCGCACGGGGAACAACAACAGCAGGACGTCCAGGGACGTCCACCCGGCAGTTGAGAGCCGCGCTGTGTACGTCTTTCGACCATAGCGCGGATCTCAACTGGTTAATGGCATCCCAGTCTTAGTCTGTAGGATTCAATATTGAGTTTTGGCCCCGCCCTTTGCAGCTATAACACCTTCACCTCTTCTGGGAAGGCCGTCCACAAGGTTTAGGAGTGTGTCTATTGGAATGTTTGACCATTCCTCCAGAAGAGCATTTGTGAGGTAAGAAACACACATTAGGTCACACTTAACCCCTACAGCGCCCCCTAGTGGTTAACCCATTCACTGCCATTGTCATTTTCACAATAATCAGTGCATTTTTATAGCACTTTTCGCTGTGAAAATGACAATGGTCCCAAAAATGTGTCAAATGTGTCCGCCATAATGTCGCGTTCATGAAAAAAATCGCTGATCACCGCCATTACTAGTAAAAAAAAAATATTAATAAAAATGCCATAAAACTATCCCCTATTTTGTAAACGCTATGGCCCGGATTCACATACATTGGCGCATATTTATGCCGGCGTAGCGTATCTAATATACGCTATGCCGACTTAGCGCAGAGAGGCAAGCACCGAATTCACTAAGCACTTGCCTCCCAAACTGCGCTGGGTTCCCTCGGCGTAAGCCGTCGTAGGTGGAAGTGGACGTGAGCCATGCTAATGAGGCGTGACCCCATGCAAATGATGGGCCGAGTGCCATACAAGTACTTAAAACGAACGGCGCATGCACCGTCCCGTGGACGTATCCCAGTGCGCATGCTCAGAATCACGTCGGAACTACTCCCTAAGATACGACGGATCACTGCCTACGACGTGAACGTAACCTACCGACGGCTGTGTTCCCTGGTCCATACCTTAGCATGAGTTGCGCCTCATATATGGGGAATAACTTTACGCCGGACGTACGACTTACGCAAACCACGAATATTATGCGCCGGGCGCAAGTACGTTCGTGAATCGATGCATCTCCCTCATTTCCATATTTGAATAGGAAATCAATGGGAGCGCCCCTTGCGGCCAGCGTAAATATGCGCCCACGATACGCCGGCGTAGGAAAGTTACGTCGGTCGGATGAAGCCTATTTTCAGGCGTATCTTGGTTTCAGAGTCCGGCGCATTGATACCACGGCGCATATTTACACTTACGCGGCGTATCTCAAGATATGTCGGCGTAAGTGCTTTGTGAATCCGGGCCGCTATAACTTTTGCACAAACCAATCAATAAACGCTTATTCCGATTTTTTTACCAAAAATAAGTAGAAGAATATGTATGGCCTAAACTGTGGGGAAAAAAATGTTATATATTTTTTGGGGAAAGAAAAACCGCCGCTCCAGATGAGTGCAATGAGCAATCAATGTCTTCCTCAGAGACCGTGGGTGCTGGCAATGCACAAGGCAAAAATCAATGGAGGAAATGTATGGACAGCCGCACACCAAAATCAACCTTAGAAGGTAGCCTTTATTGGTGCAAAAGGATAAAAGCACTACAAAACACAGCACAGCAAGCAGTGGGATATAAAAACTGACGCATTTCGCACAGAGGTCTAGTGCTTAGTTTGACTATTTATTCTAGCAAAAAGTAAAAAATATATTTTTTTAATTGTCGCTCTATTTTTGTTTATAGCGCAAAAAATTAAAACCGCAGAGGTGATCAAATACCACCAAAAGAAAGCTCTATTTGTGGGGAAAAAAGGACACCAATTTTGTTTGGGAGCCACGTCGCACGACCGCGCAATTGTCAGTTAAAGCGACGCAGTGCCGAATCGCAAAAAGGGGCCAGGTCCTTTACCTGCATAATGGTCCGGGTCTTAACCGGTTAACACTGTGTTAAATTCAAGTATATACACTGGGGTAGATTCAAGAAGCACTTGCGCCCGCGCAATCATAGGTTGCAACCATAGGTTGCGCGGCGCAAGTGCTTACTTGCTCCGGTGTAACGAGTGCTCCTGATTCAGGAACCTCGTTACACCGAATGCAGCCTAGGATATGACAGACATAAGCCTCCTTATGCCTTCATATCTCAGGCTGCATTCTTGCGTTGTCCGCTAGGGGGCGCGGCCATTGTGATCGGCGTATAGTATGCAAATTGCATACTACCACCGATTCACAAAAGTTGCGCGGGCCCTGTGCACGCAAGGTACGGAGTTTCCGTACGGCAACTTTAGCGCAAGGTTGCTCCTGCTAATAGCAGGGCCAACCAATGCTAAAGTATAGCTGCGCTTCCCGCTCGTGAAATTTAAATTTCACGTCGTTTACGTAAGTGATTCGTGAATGGCGCTGGACGCCATTCACGTTCACTTAGAAGCAAATGACGTCCTTGCGACGTCATTTGCCGCAATGCACGTCGGGAAAGTTTCCGCGCCTAATTTAAATGATTCCCGCCCCCGGCGGGATCATTTACATTAGGCAGCCTTACGCCCGGCTATTTAGCATATCGCCCGCACAATTTCCGGAGCTACTGCTCCGTGAATCGCGGGCATTTCAAAATATTTGCGTGGGCGCAGAGCAAAACTCGTTGCCCTTTGCCCACGCAAATATTGCACGGATCTACCTGAATCTGGGCCACTGTTTGCATTTAAAAATAGCTTAACCACTTGAGATCCGCACTATAGCCGAATGACGGCCACAGCGTGGACCTGAATTTCGTCCTCCGCGCATCACTGAGACTCGGGTGATCAAAGATCCAAGTAAGGGGCCAGTCCCAGCCCCTTACCACGTGATCAGCTGTCAGCCAATGACAATCACAGTGCCACCTAGCAGTGCTGCCTATCAGTATAACCTACCAGTGCCAATCGGTGCCCATTATTGCCACCCATCAGTGTCCATCACTGCCACCTATCAATGCCCTTTAGTGCCACCCATCAGTGTCACCTCTCAGTGCACACCAGCGCCGCCTATCAGCGCCCACCAGTGCCACCTACCAGTGCCCACCAGTGCCGCCTTATCAGTGCCCATCAATGCCGCCCATAAGGTCTCATCAGTGCAGCCTCATCAGCGTACATCGATGAAGGAGAAAAATTACCTCTGCAAAATTTTATAACAAAATATAAAAAAAAATATTTAAATTCGTATTTTTTTAACAAAAAATTTAAACGGCAGAGGTGATCAAATACCACCAAAATAAAGCTCTATTTGTGGGGGAAAAAATGCAAAAAAATGTATTTGGGTACAGATTTGTATGACCGCAATTGTCATTCAAAGTGCGACAGCGCTGAAAACTGAAAATTTGCCTGGGCAGGAGGGGGGTGTAAGTGCCCAGTAAGCAAGGGCCAGATTCACATAGAAGAGCGGCGGCGTAACGTATCGTAGATACGTTACATCGCCGCAATTTTTCATCGCAAGTGCCTGATTCACCAAGCACTTGCGATGAAAACCTACCCCGGCGGCCTCCGGCGCAAGGCGGGCCAATTTAAATGGGCGTGTGCCATTTAAATTAGGCTCGCTCCCGCGCCGGACCTACCGCGCATGCTCCGTTTCCGAACTCCCGTCGTGCATTGCATGCCGTGACGTAATTTTTTCGAACGGCGACGCGCGTAGCGTAGTTTCGCATTCCCGGACGGCTTACGCAAACAACGTTATTTTTAAAATTTCGATGCGGGAACGACGGCCATACTTTATACAGCAATACGATTGCTGTGTAAAGTTAAGGCACCAAAAAAAACTACTAACTTTGCAAAGGGAAACTAGACTAGCGGCGACGTAGCGAACGCGAAAAACCGGCGGGAATCGCCGTAACTCCTAATTTGCATACCCGACGCTGGTTTACGACGCAAACTCCCCCCAGCGGCGGCCGCGGTACTGCATCCTAAGATCCGACAGTGTAAAACAATTACACCTGTCGGATCTTCTGGCTATCTATGCGTAACTGATTCTATGAATCAGCCGCATAGATAGAAACAGAGATATGAATCTGGCCCCTTGTGGTTAAATGATGTAACACAAAGTAAAAGGAATTCCTCTCTTAAACTGACCATACACAGAGGCCCAGATTCAAGAAGCTATTGCGCAATAGCTGTTTTGCTCCCGCGTAGCGAATGCCCCTGATTTAGGAACATCGCTACGCGGACTGCAGCCTAGGATATGACAGACATAAGCCTCCTTATGCCTTCATATCTCAGGCTGCATTCTTGCGTTGGCCGCTAGGGGGCGCGGCCATTGTGATCGGCGTATAGTATGCAAATTGCATACTACCACCGATTCACAAAAGTTGCGCGGGCCCTGCGCACGCAAGGTACGGAGTTTCCTTACGGCGACTTTAGCGCAAGGTTGCTCTTGCTATAGCAGGGGCAACCAATGCTAAAGTATAGCCGCCCTTCCCGCTCGTGAAATTTAAATTTCACGTCGTTTACGTAAGTGATTCGTGAATGGCGCTGGACGCCATTCACGTTCACTTAGAAGCAAATGACGTCCTTGCGACGTCATTTGCCGCAATGCACGTCGGGAAAGTTTCCCGACGGAGCATGCGCTGTTCGCTCGGCGCGGGAGCGCGCCTAATTTAAATGATTCCCGCCCCCGGCGGGATCATTTACATTAGGCGCCCTTACGCCGGGCTATTTAGCATAGCGCCCGCGCAATTTACGGAGCTACTGCTCCGTGAATCGCGGGCATATCAAAATATTTGCGTGGGCGCAGAGCAAAACTCGTTGCCCTTTGCCCACGCAAATACTGCGCGGATCTACCTGAATCTGGCCCACGTCACCGTATCGGCTGATTCCTCTGAAATTTACCAAATTAGCTGCAACATGCAATGATCTATGACAACATACATCATTTAATTTTTCTGAATTCCTTCAAATATGCCTGACTTATTCCCCGTACACACGGTCGGTTTTCCTGTTGGAAAAAGTCACATGAGAGCTTTTGGTCGGGAATCCCGACCGTGCGTACGCTCCGTCGGACTTTTTCCAACGGAAAAACTGCTGGAAAGAGTGAGAGAGTAGGATCTCTTTTTTCCCCCGTCAGGAAAAAAACGAATCGGAATTTCCTATCGTGTATACAAATTTCGACGCGCAATATTCCGACGCATGCTCGGAAACAAATCGGCGCATGCTCAGAAGCATAGAACTTAATTTTCTCGGCTCATCGTAGTCTTTTACATCACCGGGTTCTTGTTAGTGAAAAGTTCACCGAACCTTTGTGTGACCGTGTGTATGCAAGGCAGGCTTGAGCGGAATTCAATCAGAAAAAACATTTGTTTGTTTTTTTTCTGACGGGAAAACCGATCGTGTGTACGGGGCATTAGAGGTGTGGTAACCTCATAAATAATATTTTTGGAAAAATAACACATTTTTTCTTTTCATAGTATGTGGCCGGTTACTTGACAATATTACTTAGAAGATTTTCTCATATCTAAAAGATTTTATCGCACTTGGACCCTGTACACATGACCGTTTTTCATGATGTGAAAAAATGCAATTTTTTAAATTGGTCATTAACCACTTAAGGACCGGACTAATATGCTGCTAAATGACCCAAGGGGTTTTTACAATTCGGCACTGCGTCGCTTTAACTGACAATTGCGCGGTCGTGCGACGTGGCTCCCACACAAAATTGGCGTCCTTTTTTCCCCACAAATAGAGCTTTCTTTTGGTGATATTTGATCACCTCTGCGGTTTTTATTTTTTGCGCTATAAACAAAAATAGAGCGACAATTTTGAAAAAAATTCTATATTTTTTACTTTTTGCTATAATAAATATCCCCCAAAAACATATATACATTTTTTTATTTCCTCAGTTTAGGCCGATACGTATTCTTCTACCTATTTTTGGTAGAAAAAATCGCAATAAGCTTTTAACGATTGGTTTGTGCAAAATTTATAGCGTTTACAAAATAGGGGATAGTTTTATTATTTATTTATTTTTACTACTAATGGCGGCGATCAGCGATTTTTTTCGTGACTGCGACATTATGGCGGACACTTCGGACAATTTTGACACATTTTTGGGACCATTGTCATTTTCACAGCAAAAAATGCATTTAAATTGCATTGTTTATTGTGAAAATGACAGTTGCAGTTTGGGAGTTAACCACAGGGGGCGCTGTAGGAGTTAGGGTTCGCCTAGTGTGTGTTTACAACTGTAGGGGGGTGTGGCTGTAGGTCTGACATCATCGATCGAGTCTCTCTATAAAAGGGATCACTCGATCGATGCAGCTGCCACAGTGAAGAATGGGGAAGCCGTGTTTACATACGGCTCTCCCCGTTCTTCAGCTCCGGGGAGCGATCACGAGGGGGCGACTAGAAACGAATAGCCGCGCCATCGTCCCGGATCGCTCCTGAAGCCACGGGAACCGCCGCATGTAGGGGGGGGGGTCCCGATCGGACCCCCGACCCACGTCTAGGCAGGGACGTACAAGTACGCCAATGTGCCTGTCCGTGCCATTCTGCCGACGTAAATGTACATGCGGCGGTCCGGAAGTGGTTAAAAACGATCGTGTGTGGGCTCCAGAGCATTTTTCCTCGACGTGAAAAATGGGCATTAAAAATTTAGAACCTACTCTAATTTTTCGTTTTTTAACGTTGTCGTTTTTCACGTCGTGAAAACCGGTCGTGTGTAGGCTTTAACGACGGGGAAAAAACGCGCATGCTCAGAAGCAAGTTATGAGACGGGAGCACTCGTTCTGGTAAAACTACCATTCATAATGGAGATAGCACGTTTGTCACGCTGTAACAGACTGAAAAGCACGAAGACTGAAAAGCGGGAATCGTCTCTCACCAAACTTTTACTGACACAAAATCAGCAAAAGCAGCCTAAATGGTGGCGCCATCAGAATGGAACTTCCCCTTTATAGTGCCGTCGTACGTGTTGTAGGTCACCGCGATTTGCTCGAGCATTCTTTTTTTCACGATCATGTGTAGGCAAGGCAAGCTTAACAAGAATCACGTTGAGAAAAACTTAGGGCCAGATTCACGAAAGAGATACGACGGCGTATCTCCTGATACGCTGTCGTATCTCTGAGATACGATTGTCGTATCTATGCGCCTGATTGATAGAATCAGGTTACGCATAGATAGCCCTAAGATCCGACAGGTGTAAGTGACTTACACCGTCGGATCTTAGGCTGCAATTCTAGGCCGGCCGCTAGGTGGCAATTCCATTGCGGTCGGCGTAGAATATGCAAATGACTAGTTACAGCGATTCACGAACGTCCGCTTTGCCCGTCGATCTAAATTTACGTTGTTTCCGTAGAGATGCGTCGCGTAAAACTAAGCATGCCCTCTAGGTGGTCTAACCAATGTTAAGTATGGCCGTCGTTCCCGCATCAAATTTTTTAATTTTGCGTAGTTTACGTAAGTCGTCCGTGAATGGCGCTGGACGCCATTTACGTTAACGTCGAAACCAATGACGTCCTAGCAACGTCATTTAGCGCAATGCACGTCGGGTAATTTTAGGGACGGAGCATGTGCAGTACGTTCGGCGCGGGAACGCACCTAATTTAAATGGTCCCCGCCCCATTTGAATTAGGCGGGCTTGCACCGGGCGGATTTACGTTACGCCGCCGCAAGTTTACAGGTAAGTGCTTTGTGAATCAAGCACTTACGCTGTAAACTTGCGGCGGTGAAACGTAAATGGGATACGTTACGCCGCCGCAGAGTAACGCAAATGTATGTGAATCTGGCCCTCAGTTTTTTCCATGCCATTAAAAACATGTGTGTACGCAGCATAAGATGTGGACTGTCAAAACCAACAGAGATGTATATCCATCTTCATGGTTTCTTTTTTTAATAATAATAAAAAAAGGACAAAAAGCCCCAACCCTGCTTCATTCTTCTCTTCCAAACTCTTCCAAAAAAAGGAATTCCATCCTTTGGAATAATACATTATGATACACAACAAACCGTTTGCCAAATCCTTTCTTCTGAGAAAACTCCAGTATATTCCTATTTTAAGAATCCACATGCTTTTCAGAAATGATTTTGGAATACTGAAGTGACTTATGACAAGGTCCATCTCCCATCCAAACCTCTTCAGTTGTTTTCTTATACAGTATACTGTATGCCTCGGATTTCTGTGGCTCTTGGTTGTTGACCAATTTTCTCATTGCCCAACTTGTTCTCATTTGATGTACAACTCGTGGCTGAGGAAATGTCTCCTTCATGCTACTTACTTTTAAGTATTACTCTTTTGTGGACTCCAGGATATTCCGTTCCTCTGTCAAGGTATCCGAATTTCCTGCTTTGTCTGCCTTCTTGTACATCTTCCTTGTCTGCCTTATAAAACGCTTTTGTACCTATGAGTGGGTATGAACGGATAATGGAAAAGCTGCTTCACGGTGTCAGGAACTTGGTAGGAGGCTGAGATGCTGGGAGGGCTCCCCTTGTGGCCAAGTGCAGCACAACCCTGAAGGTGACACAGGTGATGTGGTGCCCACAGAAGCACGGGTTGCCTGGAACTTGGTAGGACAGGCAAAGATACTGGAAGCAGGCATGCTTAGGAGGTCCAGTAGATGAGGACCAGTGAAGTACCATATACTCGAGTATAAGCCGAGTTTTTCAGCAAATTTGTTTGTGCTGAAAATGCCCCCCTCGGCTTATACTTGAGTCACCTTTTTGTGCCTGATTTCTCAGACTTTGGGGACCCGGTACTTGACACACATGTAGCCCCACTCTTTCTATACAAGTGTGCAAAGTTTGTTGTCCGTTGTCCGATTTTTCAAAGCCGGGCACCCCTTCCATAGACTCCCATGTTAAACGGTCATTTCTCCGGTGACTTTGGGGACCGGTACCAGCCGGTCGTAGGTCCCCTGGACCCGGACCTTGGCACACATGTAGCCCCATTTCTCCTCTACAAGTGTGTCTGGTGGACCTACGGCTGGGGAGAACTGATTTTTCAAAGCCGGGCACCCCTTCCATAGATTCCCATGTCCAATGTCAGACTAGTCATGGACACAGTGAGGCATGGACACAGTGAGGCATTGGCACAGTGAGGCATTGGCACAGTGAGGCATGGGCACATTGAGGAATGGACACAGTGAGGCAAAGTGAGGCACAGTGAGGCATGCAGATAGACACCCTGGGCCATATTCTCATAGAAGTTACGATGGAGTATCTCAGGATACTCCATCGTATCTCCCTTTTTTGGCCCGTGTATCTATGCGACTGATTCTTAGAATCATTTTCGCATAGATACACTGAAGATCCGACATCTGTAAGTCACTTACACTGGCGGATCTTAAATGTAATGACGCCGGCCGCCGCTAGATGGCATTTACGTGAAGGACTCATTTGCGTATGCAAATGATCCTTCTACGCCGATCCCCGAACGAGTTTGCGTCGCGTAACCGTCGCTAACGTCGTTTGCGTAAGCGGAAATTTAGTCCTGCTATTATGAGGAGTAAATTTCCGCAAGTCCCACGTAGGCCATGTTACGGATGGCGTCGGGTCCGCGTCGTGTTTTTTCGTCGGGTACGTCGTTTCCGTAAGTCGTTCTTGAATACGACTTTACGTCAATGACGCACACGCCGGTGTCATTGACGTTTTCCGCCGAGAACTGGAGCATGCGCACTGGGCTTTTTGAAGCCTGGCGCATGCGCAGTTCATTAGAATCGGGGGTGCGCTTAATTTGAATACAAGCCGCCCCCTTGGAGATCCGCCAGGCTACGCCGGGGCATTTACACTGCGCCGTCCCAACTTATGGAGCAAGTGTTTGGGGAATACAACACTTGCTCCTGTAAGTTGGGACAGCGGAGTGTAAGTGCCTTAAGCGCAGCCCGCGGATTTTTAGAGAGAATATGGGCCCCTAGGCTTATACTTGAGTCAATAAGTTTTTCCATTTTTTTGTGGTAAAATTAGGTGACTCGGCTTATTTTTGGGTCGGCTTATACTCAAGTATATACGGTACTTATATAGCAGAGTCAGGAGCCAGGCCAGGGGTCTGTCAGGGCTGGGCTCAGCCCTTCCTTTTCTGAGCTGGCCGCTCAGCTGTCGGCTAATTGCCAGCTCCTATCTCTCCACAGTGACTCACCTGTTGATTATCAGGCTCGTCAGTCCTGCCTACTTAAGCCTTTTCACTTGCTCTCTGCCTTCGTTTTGGTCAACATCACAGAGACTATCTCCTGCGTTCCTGTTGAAGACTTTGCTCGGCTGAAATCCCTTCTAGCTTCTGATCCTGCTTTCTGTTCTACTACGTTCTTCTCTGGCTCTATGACATTTGGCTCAGCTGACTATCCGATCCGGTTCCTGAACTCTGGCTATGTTTTGACTACGCTTACTCTGTTTATCTTATTTTTTTATTACTAAACAAGTGTAATTTAACTGTACTTCTGTCTCGATCTGATTCATGGTTTCTGACAGGGTCATTCACAGCAAGACAGTCCGAGATCAAATGCCAGCCGAGTCCTTTGCACAGGAGACAGGATAAGCAGAGTCCGTTAGCCAGGCCGGGATCAGATGCAGGGAGCAGGCAAGAGGAAGTCAGGTACAAGTCGAAGGGTCAAGCCGGGGAATCAGAAGGAGCAGGTCAAACAAGCCGGGTTGGTACACAGGAGATCAGATAAGCAGGAAATACAAGGTGCAGGGGAAGCTGACGGTAAACCAGCAATGCGCAAATTGTCAGCAGTGGGTTTAAATAGGCAGTGGCGCCCATATCACGTTGTGTGCGTGCCGTTGCGCATGTCCGCCTGGTTATGACGCTGCACATTCTTGTGCGCTGATGTGTGTCAGTGTGTCCTCAGCCTATGCCGGTTCACCATCCCTGCAGTATTGCGCATAAGGATGTGCCTATTTCCCTGACACACTGGTAAATAGGTGGACATTATTACCAAGTGAAAATTTCATGACCCAAAGGTTTTAGAATATTAATGATAATATACTAATATTATACTAATACTAATATTACATGGGTAGCACAGTGTCTAAGTGGTTGGCACGTCTGCCTAGAAAAGCTGGGGTTGTCGGTTTGAATCCCAACCACAGCACTAGCTGTCCTGAGTTTGCATGTTTTCCTTGTGCCTCTGGGTTCCTCCCACACTCCAAAGACATTCAGGTAGGTTAATTGGCTCCTGTCAAAATTGGCCCTAGTATATGTATGAATGAATGTGAGTTAGGGACTTTAGATTGTAAGCTCCCTGAGGGCAGGGACTAATGTATATGTAGAGGTTTTTTTTTTACTAAAAAAAGGATATACTACTGGCAGAGAACATGCTGTTCGGCCCATACTCAAACAGAACATGAGCTCCCTTTCCTGGTAACAGCTCTGAGTGGGGGGGTCATATAAAGCTGACCTAAAAGGGCGTCCATAAAGGGAACAGGAGCGCCACCCCCCTCTCCTGTCACTCTCTAATCCCCATAGATAGATTCATGCATTTCTGAAACCCCGTATTCAGGTGCCCGGCCCCTTTTTGGTCAGTGGCAGCATTTGGGGCACAGTGGCAGCACATGGGGCACAGTGGCAGCACATTGGGAACAGTGAAACATAAATTACACCTGGAATTATTTATTTAATTAGCGCTGTAGTATATTTTATATTACATTGGGAACAGTGGCAATATTTGGAGTACAGTGGCAGCATTTGGCGCACAGTGGCAGCACTTGGGGCACAGTGGCAGCACAGTGGGGGAATTTGATGGGCACAGTGGCTGCATTTGATGGGCACAGTGGCTGCGTTTGGTAAAGTGGCTTCAATTGATGTTGGTTTTTTTTTCCAGAATTTTTCAGTTTGTTTGCGCCCTCCTAAAATTTTTGAGCACCAGCTGCCACTGGATGGACATCAGTTGTGCAGGTGGAATCTGAGGCTTCTTCTTTAACTGACTCACAACTCTCACACAAATATGATTGACCACATTACTTGAGTATAAATATGTATGTTAATGGAGCATACAGCACATATTTCTACGTTTGGCTCCTTGTGGGGATAGTGGCAACCAGACAGTCAAAATTGATTTGTTATCCTGAAAAAAAACTGTTTGTCCCTACTTTCTCTTTGGGCCCTTTGTTCTTGCAGGACACGTTGTTATGTCTGATGCAACTGGGGGTGAATAATCTCTACGGATACGTTGTTCTTCACGGCTAAAGGGGTGAGAAACCCCTGAACCAGATCAGTGTTGGTCCCTATCAGCAGAGAGTTTTGACCCTGGAGGGCGCGGACACAAAGCTGCCAAAGTGTCAAAGGCCTCAAAGTTCCCTACTACCGAAGGACTGAAGGTGAGCTTGATGGGGACATACCTGTCATACGGGAACCTACGAGTCCCAACTCCCCAGATTTCTAATTCTTCCAACTTCCAGAATGGTATGTGCTTCAGGCACTTTTCATTGTTGTCTCGGTATAGCAGTGTCACTTGCGCTCCAGTATCCAACAAAGCCTTAGTGTGGACTCCTTTTTTGAATAGGGATTATGGTTGAGGGGGGGGGGGGGGGCACTAGGTCATTGGGAAGCTTTTCTGGGCCAAGTTCAGCAGTCCGACTATGGACACTTCACTTCTTTGATGCCAGCCTTCCTATGCAGTTCTTGGCAAGCCTAGGAGGAGAGTGTGCCTCGCTCCCTGTGTCGGGGGGCGGACAGCAAGTGTACTTTGCTGATTGACCTGTGCTTTGGGGGGGTCACAGGGGACAGTCTGTGTTGTCCTGACTCCCCAGTCCCCATGTTTTGGTTTCTTGGTAAAGCTTTCACAACTTCAGCAATGAGGTAAGACTGCTTTCTAACTGGGCAAAGGGTAGGTTTTCCTCTTTCTGCAGCTAATGTCCTTATTGTTTGCTTCAGCGACTTCTGCATGTTGGTACGAGCTTCCATTACTTGCCTTTTTGTCTTCTGTACCTCGCAGAAGGCCTGCTGTAAGGGAATTCTAGTCTGGGCCATCTGAGCTGTGACCTGGGTCAACAGATCTCCCAGAGTGGACCCCCCTTCCCTGGGTACAGTCTCTGTGTCAAGGCTAGTCCTAGAGAAATAGTTGTTGGCATAAGATTTATGTCCTTTAGGGGTCTCTGACTTCTGGGCCTTGGCGGGGATGAGAGCATCTTCCTCCCTGATGGTCTTTATTAACTTAGAATATATAATCGGATCATTTGGATCCCTAGCTCGGAGCTGAGGTACAATGGAGTCTAAAGGCTGAGCCCCTTTCTGAACTTGTGACCACAAGTATTTACTGCCAGCTTCTGCTTCCATACTACCCTTCACTATCACCTGTGAAGAATTTTGTCTAGTCGCCTGACATAGTTCGTTAGTGTCTCATTCTTTTGTTGACAAGTATGCTTGAAGAGGTAGATCATCAGTTCTTGACTCACCCATATGTCTCTCAGAGAGCCTCCATGCATTTAGGTATGGTGCATCCCAGCTTATCGCATTTCAGATTCCAGATCACGTCTGATACTGGGGCCTGTAGGATTACTCTCTGTCTCTTGATAATGTCAGCTGCTTCCTACTCCTCAACGGCTTGGACATTTCGGTTAACCCAGGTGTCACAAAGCTAGTCGGTGTGGCAGGATTCTTTATAAGACTTTCTATTAGCTTCCGGAGCTCAGCCAGGAGGGAAGCTGAGAGCCCTTCATAAGTTATGACAGGGGCGGATGTGGCTAACTCTGGATCAGGATTTGGCTATCTCTGGGTCAAGTGTGGCTCAGCTCGGCCCTTCTGTATTCGGCCCTGGTCTGCCTAGTTGAATTAACGGCTCAGCCGAATCAGTCAGATGGGGACTCCCCCCCCCCCCCCCCGGCAACACAGAAGGAATTCATGTCTTCCACTCTGTCAGGACATACAGTACACGCCAAGTGCATCTGGATTTGCCTTCACAAGGATCAAGCATGAACACCCAGTGGCCTGGAACTAATACTGCTTATATCTGTCTCGCTTGCTCTTTAAGCTTTCACCCACTTGCTCTTTAGACTAGGTGCCCCCGGGTATATCAAGGACCACATCATAGGCGTGCGCACAGGGTGTGCCAGGTGTGCCTGGGCACACCCTAATCAACCTGTGTGGTGCAGATTGCCCCTGCTTCCTGTCTCCGCCTGCAGTGCTGTCAGCTTCCCTCCTCTCCTCTCAGGAGCGGGGAAGGGGCTGGTAAATATGTCATTAACCGTCCTTCCTTTTCTAAATAAACTGTACTGATCGCTCCTGTCTTCATTAACTTAATCTTGATATTTCACCAAAGCCCCATAATGGGGCTCCTTAAATAATTTTTTTAAAAATGAATAAAAAATAATATTGGAAAAAAAACGACTGATACCGTACACTGCTCTTCTGGCACCAATCTTTACTGACACATCCACTGCTCTTCTGATACACGCATGTGTGTTTGTTTTCTGGGGTGCACACCCTAATGCAATAGGCTGCGCACACCAGTGGACCACATATAATTCCAGTTGACCACTCTGTTCTTGGTATCACTCAGCAGTGACTGTAGGTTTCTTGTTTCTTTGTTCTGGCTTGTTAACTGACTCACTGGCATGTCGAGCAGAGGAATTCTAGTCAAGGCCCCACATGTAGCACTACGTCTGCAGTAGCGGCTGGTAATCTGGGTCGCCTGCTCTTGTCCAGTACTATGTGAGGCCTCAAGCCCTGTACACACGGCCCAGAATCTCGTCAGGAAAAAAACGTTGTTTTTCCTGACGAGATTCTTGGCAAGAATCTCTTGCCGCCTGGGTGTACAGACACTCCTTTTGTAAGGCAAGAACGTAGTGACGTCATCGTGTACGACGAGTATGCACTCGTCACATTCGATGCTATCGCCGCCATCTTGCTACACCCTACCTATGCCTAGGAAGCTACCGCGCATGCATCAAAGTCATTTCGAGCATGTGCGGGTTTCCATGGTGACAGGTAAGTATACACACTCTCGAGAATCATGACGAGAAAATAGAGAGCAGCTTCTCTATTTTTCTCGTCGAGATTTTAGGTAGTTTTCTTGACGAGAAATCTGAAAACCGGTATACTCGGCAAGAAAGCTCTGCCAGCAGTTTTCTTGCTGGTTCTTGCTGAGTAAACCGAGCGTGTGTACGAGGCTTCACTCTTAGGCCCCATACAGACGACCGAACATGTCTGCTGAAACTGGTCCGCGGACCAGTTTCAGCAGACATGTTCGGTTGTCTGTACAGCCGAGCGGACAGGATTCCACCGTACATTTGCCCGCCGGGCCTTTTTCGAGCGGGCAAATATTTCTAAACATGTTTAGAAACAGCCCGCTGGAATCCTGTCCGTCGGACATGTTCGGTCGTCTGTACAGACCTACCGTACATGTCCGAGCGGCCGCCATCCCTCGCATGCGTCGAATGACTTCGACACATGCGTGGAAGCATTGAACTGCCAGGGCCGCGCACGTCGCCGCGTCATCGTCGCGGCGACGGCACGGCCTCGTCGCCGCGTATCGAGTTCGCGCAGATTTCTGTATGATGGAGAGTACAGCCATCATACAGAAATCTCCGGGCAGACATGTACGCTGAAAACGGTCCGGCGGACCGGTTTCATCGTACATGTTTGCTCGTCTGTACGGGGCCTTACTGACACCACCAATATACCTTTCTGTAAACAGCACCGGATTTATATGGGGGAAAAAGGGGAAACTGCTCTGGGCCCGCTGACAGAAGGGCCCCCTCCTCTATACAAAAATATAAAACAATATCAAAATTATATAAAATAATAAAAATAATAATAAAATAAATAAAAGAAAGTCATTTTTTATTATATATTTGTATCTGGGGTAGTAATATTTTGATGGCCATCATCTGTAAAAGATTTTACTCTGGACTGGTATTTTGTATTGTTTTTAAAAACACATTTTGGCAGCTCAAGCAAACCACATATACACCTTTCAGGAAGGCGGCCTATGACTGCAAGTGTGTGCATGCATTACCTTAGAATGGTGTCGTGTCATTAATTTTAAAAATGTGTGACGTCATTGAAAATGTAAACCAACTCTGTGTATGAGGGGCCCTCCAATGTCTAAATTTGACCCTATCTGTTAACCTCAGTAGGAACACAAGAATTACGCTCAAAACTCTAAAAAAGATAAACAGACTGTATTGGCAGGTTAAGGTCATAAAAGCATAACTGAGTATATTGGTACGTTAAAATTAAGCAGCATGAACACAATAATGACTGTATGATTAACCTCACAGGTTTACCTATAGATGTTTCAAACTCCAGCATATTCTGTGACCCCCAACGGCGCAACCAGTAGTTCTCCGAATGAGATGAATCATTCTAAGTGAGTAAAAAAGAATAACAACGTAGATCAACTTTGCCACTTGAGAGCTCTCAAACAAAGGGGCTAAATTTAGGCCTGCAAGATAAAGATTTAAAGTTAAACACAGATCTGCCCTCAGGACACAGTGGTATGAGTAAGTCTTTGTGGTGAACCTTCTGCCGGCTACATTGGGGCCCTTTGAAGACATTGGCACACAGGGAAATAAAAGTGTGTATATAAACTAGGTGTTGCAGCAATGTATCTAGGAAGTTGATCTTTGTGGAGGAGGGGACTCCTTGGGTACAGATGAATGCCTAAAAGGGGCAGACCCAGTTGCAGTAGTCAGGTGCTAAGGTGTACATGGTTGCAGTAGTTAAATGTAAGAATATGCACGGTTGCAGCACTCTGGTAAGTAGATCAAATAACTTAGCTGCGTTGGGCCTGGTCTAGAGTAATATGAGCAGTACACACAACAGCAGATGTGTGGTCTATTGGGTAGATTCAGGTAGGGGCGCGCAAATTTAGGTCGGCGTAGCCTAGCGTGTTTACACTACGCCGCCATAAGTAAGAGAGGCAAGTACATGATTCACAAAGTAATTGCCTCCTTACTTAGGGCGGCGTAGTGTAAATGCGGCGGGAGTAAGGGCGCCTAATTCAAATGGGTTGGGGGGGCGTGTTTAATGGTAATGAGGCTTGACCTCAAGTTTTTGACGTTTTTTTGTCACTGCGCATGCGCCAGGCGACTACATTTCCCAGTGTGCATTGCGATTAAGTACGCTGCACGGGCCTATTGATTTTGACATGGACGTAAACGACGTAAATCCCGATTCGCGGACGACTTACGCAAATGACGTTAAAATTTCGAATCTCGCAGCGGGAACGGCGGCCATACTTTAACATTGTTATTCCACCTAATAGGTGGAATAACTTTAGGCCTCCATAAGGCCTTACGCAAACGGCGTAAAACGACTGCGGCGGCCGGGCGTACGTTCGTGAATCGGTGTACAAACTCATTTACATAATCTACGCCGACCGCAATGGAAGCGCCACCTAGCGGCCATCTGAAAAATTGCAATCTAAGATAGGACGGCGCAAGCCATCGTATCTTAGATATGTTTAAGCGTATCTCTGTTTGAGCATACGCTTAAACATACGTCGGCGTAGATTCTGAGTTAGGCCGGCCTAACTCTTACTGAATCTACCTATTTGTCTTCTAATTATTTGCAAATGGGTGCAACTTAACAATGAGCCTGTGACTCGCTCACTGCTTACTTTCTCTGCAGTTCCCTGATGGCGGTTGGGTGAATGAATGGAGGGGAGCCTCCTTTTGCGTAGTTCACCGACACTGGCAGCAGGTGAGATGATGAAAACTTGGCGGCTCCTCTGTGGGGCTAAGCGGTGGTGGCCTGGATCACCAACAAGTGTCCCAGGGTGAGTACCAGAAACGCTGATTATCCAGTCCAGCCTTCTGGTCCAAAATGTGTCAGAATCCAGCTTGACTCAGTACAGAAGCAGCCCCGGCACTGCACAATACAGCACTTCTTCTCCCTTTGTCTCTCTGGTTGGCGCACTCTCTCCAACTGCCCTGCTCTTTCCCAGGCTTTTTCTTTTATATCACTCTTCCTGCTCTCAGGTATCCCTGGGTATTATAGTTGTTTCCCAGTGATGTTTGTGGCGCAGATCCTCCTCCGGAATACATCTCCCAGAGTGCAACTGCCTAAGGTCAGTCACTGTCTAAACAAGGCACACCTTTTACTGCCATCTTGTGGAAGAAAAAGGGTTCTGCAATCAGTAACATTACCCTCCGTTACACACATATAGGTAGATCCACAGAGATGGCCGCAACTTTAAGGCAGCGTAGCGTATCGTATTTACGCTACGCCGCCTTAAGTCAGAGAGGCAAGTACTGTATTCTCAAAGTACTTGCCTCCTAACTTACTGCGGCGTAGCGTAAATGCGGCGGGCGCAAGTGTGCCTAATTCAAATTCGGCTGAGGGGCGTGTTTTATTATAATTAGGCTTGACCCGGCGTGATTGAAATCTTTTTGGAACTGCGCATGCGCCGTGCGCCTACATTTCCCAGTGTGCATTGCGGCTAAGTCCGCTGCACGGGCCTATTGATTTTGACGTGGACGTAAACGACGTAAATCCCTATTCACGGACGACTTACGCAAACAACGTAAAATTTTCTAATTTCGGCGCGGGAACGGCGGCCATACTTAACATTACTATTCCATCTTTTTGATGGAATAACTTTAGGCCTGTTAATGCGTTACGTAAACGGCGTATCTGTACTGCGTCGGCCGGGCGTATGTTCGTGAATCGGCGTATCTACTGATTTACATATTCTACGCCAACCGTAATGGAAGCGCCACCTAGCGGCCAGCCTAAAAATTACACTTTAGGATACGAGGGTGTAAGACACTTACGCCGCTCGTATCTGAGCCTAATTTAAGCGTATCTGGTTACCAGAATACGCTTAAATTAGCGCGGGCACACATTCAGACTTAGGCTGGCGTCAGCTACTGATACGCCAGCCTAAGTCTCTCTGAATCTGGCTAATACAGTGGAAGCAAGGAGAACAAACGTACCCACCCTCTAAGAGGGAGTCAATCAAAAAATAGGAATTTTGAGTTGGCTGAGAGCAAATACATATTTGAATATATTTTTTTAGAAGCAGAGTTTAGTATCACTTTAATTTTCACTGCAAATTCCTTTGCAAAGTGAACAAGCTCTGCTCCTTTTGTAAATCAACCCCACAGTTAGCAAGAGTGTGGAGTGTAGCTTTAACCGCTTGCCGACCGCGTCATGTAGATATACGTCGCCAGAATGGCACGGCTGCGCAAAGCAACATATGTATACGTTGCTTTGAATTTCGCGCCGTCCGGGCGTGCGCCCCTGCCACGAGCTCCGTGACTGTGCCCATGGAACCCGTAGACTCGATGCCGGTGTACCGCGATCGTGTCACGGAGCTGCAGAATGGGGGGGTGCCTGTGTAAACAAGGCATCTCCCACTTCTGCCTAGTGACAAGACACTGATCTACTGCTCCCTGTAATCGGGAGCAGTGATCACTGTCATGTCACATGTAACCCAGCCCCCCCACAGTTAGAATCACTCCCTAGGACACACTTAACCCCTTCCCCACCCCTACTGTTTAACCCCTTCACTGCCAGTGTCATTTACACAGTAATCAGTGCATTTTTATAGCACTGTTCGCTGTATAAATGACAATGGTCCCAAAATAGTGTCAAAAGTGTCCGATGTGTCCGCCATAATGTCACAGTCACGATAAAAATCGCTGATCCCCGCCATTACGAGTAAAAAAAAAATATTCATAAAAATGCCATACAACTATCCCGCTATAACTTTTGTGCAAACCAATCAATAAACGATTATTGTGATTTTTTTTTTACCAAAAATATGTAGAAGAATACGTATCGGCCTAAAACGGTCGTTTTTTTTATTTGTCTTTTGGGGATATTTATTATAGCAAAAAGTAAAAAATATCTTTTTTTTTCAAAATTGTCGCTCTATTTTTGTTTATAGCGCAAAAAATAAAAACCGTAGAGGTGATCAAATACCACCAAAAGAAAGCTCTATTTGTGGTGAAAAAAATACGTCAATTTTGTTTGGCAGCCACGTCGCACGTTGTCAATTAAAGCGACGCAGCGCTGAATCGCAAAAAGTGGCCCGGTCATTTGGCAGCCAAATCCTCCGGGGCTGAAGTGGTTAAACAATATAAGGACACATTGAGATACTAGTCTAATGACTGTAGCCCGATAAATCATACTAGTACATTGGTGTGCCATTTTAGTGGCCACGTGCAGTTCAGTGCTCTTTACAATCTGAAATTAAATGGTGTTGTAAGTGATAACATTAAGCCTCTAGCAAGTGCGGAGCAAACAATTGTATGCAAGGCTTACTCCCTCTTCCTTGTCTCATCGCTGCCAGCAGGGCCGCCATTGTCCAACCTGTGAGAAATACCAGACCCTCCTTAATACAATATGTAACCATTGTTTAAATGTTATCACTGATGACTTCCCACACAAAATAAGTACTGTAAAAGAAGCAGGTATTGACCGCATGGATTCCATTTAAGGTTCTTAAAGTGCACACTCGACCTTAAAGGAACACTAAGGCCCTGTACACACGACCGAACATGTCCGCTGAAACTGGTCCGCGGACCAGTTTCAGCGGACATGTTCGGTCGTGTGTACGGCCGACCGGACAATTGTCCGGCGGATCGGACAGGTTTCCAGCGGACAAATGTTTCTTAGCATGCTAAGAAACATGTCCGTTGGAAGCCTGTCCGTCGGACATGTTCGGTCGTCTGTACAGACTCACCGGACATGTCCGCTCGGCCGAAAGCCCTCGCATGCATCGAAGTGATTCGACGCATGCGTGGAAGCATTGACCTTCCAGGGCCGCGCACGTCGCCGCGTCATCGGCGCGGCACGTCACCGCATATCCTGTCCGGGCGGATTACTGTTTGATGGTGTGTACGACCATCAAACAGAAATCTCCGAGCGGACATGTCCACTGAAAACGGTCCGGCTGACTGTTTTCAGCGGACTGTCCGCTCGTCTGTACGGGGCCTTAAGGTTGGTTTTTTTATTAGATCAATTGATTGCTGTAAGCTAGAGCATTTAAATATCACTTACCTCGTTTTTCCTTTTGACCTCCAAAATACTGTAATCCAGGTTTGAAAATGCCATTTCCTGTCTCTCCTCTTCTTGCTTTCCACCAGCATCTGAGCGGTTTTGCATGGTGGAAAGCAGAATGTGCTCACCCCCTCCCTATGACTACAGCCCTGCGTGAAGATGCTCTCTTATCCCTCACAGGCATGGCATGAACTGTAGTTCACATTAGGCCGTGATGTAGCACGAATGAATGCGCACCGCAAACCAGGAAGTCAGTGAGAATAATGATTCAGGAGTGACGGAGGTGAAAAAAAAAAAGCTTGATTTCAACAGGTATCAAACTAGTTATAATGCAAAACATTACTTTTTACTTTATCAGCTACTGTCAGACTTTAATTTAAGAGGAAAACATTTTTGTCTTTACAACCCCCTTAATAAGACTACATAACTTTTTCCCAATTCTTCTGTCCACACCCACCTTTCTGAACATTACTGGCCATTGTGGGTGATCTGGGTAAAAGAAAAATGCGCCTATAAGTGCAGAATTAAAAACTTTTAATATCCCCAAAAAGGATTAAAACACTTAAGCCTCGTACACACGACCGAGGAACTCGACGGGCGAAACACATCGTTTTCCTCGTCGAGTTCCTTGTTAGGCTGTCGAGGAACTCGACAAGGCAGGTTTCTCCATTCCCGTCGAGGAAATAGAGAACTTGCTCTCTTTTTGGCTTGTGGAGTTTCTCGACAGTTTCCTCGACGAAAATGTACACACGACCGGTTTCCTCGGCAAAAAAATATCTCCCAGCAAGTTTCTTGCTGGTTTTTGCCGAGAAACTCGGTCGTGTGTACGAGGCCTTACAGGATCAAAGATAAGAAAGGGCATATCATGCGTGTCTGCAATAGGTGATCCACCAGCATCAGGAGGGTCCCAGTATATACAACTTCCAGAAAAAAGATCCAGGGAGACCAGCAGATGTGCGCTCCAGGCTCTGGGAACACTGGTGAATCAGTCTAGCTCAGCATGGAACAAGGATCCCGGAAATGATGTCAGCAGAAGGGGACAACAACCACACAGGAAACAGGAAATAGGTCATCAAAATAGGACGTGTTTCAGAACTACTGATTGGTTCCTTCTTCAGCCAATGAGGTCATTGATATGCCCTTTCGTATTTTCGATCCGTAAGTGTTTTTAATCCTTTTTGGAGATATTAAAAGTTTTTAATTCTGCACCTAGAGGCGCCTTTTTCTTTTATCTGTTTCCTATTAGAGATTGCTTTCCTCTTTGAGTGCGGCCTGAAGTGTTTGAAGATCACATCCTCTCAATACCCTTATCCAATGCAGACATTATCTGCTAGGTCCTGACATTTCGGAGCGCCCTTGTTACACGTTTATCTGCATCGTGGGTGATCCGTGCATCCTTCAGTGCTCCAACCCCTATTGGCTGACCTCTAGGCTATGTATAGTGTAGCTTTCAAAAACTTCATAAAAAAAGGTTATGGGATTTTTTTCCCCCAAACATCACAAATAAAAAATAAAATAATAGGCTCACAATACCATATATTTTGGCAATGATCCTGTATTCAGCATCTTTGGACTTCTGTAATGTCTATCCTTCAACAAGAACTTGTGTAGCACCCTTCCAATGTAGGATGCTAGGTAAATCTAGTTCTTAGTCCTTTCTGTAATTAGGGGAGAAGTACCGTATTTTTCGGTGTATACCGCGCACCTTTTTCCCCTGAAAATAGGGGGAAAATCACGTGTGCGCGCTATACGCCGATAGCATACCTCGGAGGGGAAGGAGGGGGACGAGCGCCGCCGGAAATCACAGAGCCATCATCTCCTCTCGGCTCTCACTCGGCTGTCAAGTCACACACGCACAGTCCCGCCTCCGCCACCAGCATTGGCCCAGTGTTCTCTCCGTCACAGGAGATGGTCCAATGCCGATGGCGGAGGCGGGACTGTGCTTGTGTGACGTGACAGCCGAGTGGCATGAGGGCTCGGTGATTTCCGGCGGGCGCTCGTCCCCCTCCTTCTCCTCCGAGGTATGCCATAGGTACACGCTACAGTCTCTGCCAGCGCTGCCGCTTTGCCCACGTTTAAGGGTTGCCTCACCCTCCCCTTCACCACAGAATGAGAATGGTGAACATTTGGGTATAGAAGCCCCAAGCCGCGCTACAGTTGTCAGGTAAAAGAAATTCTGCATATTTTTTGTGACATAATGAAAGTCTAGATGGGAGAATAAGAAGTAATTTTAAGAATTCATAAAAAGTTTTAGGTAGATTTAGGTACCTGGGTGTAAACTTGCGGCGGCGTAGCTTAGCCTGTTTAGGTTACGCCGCCGTAAGTTAGCTAGACAAGTACATGATTCTCAATGTACTTGCCTGCTAATATACGACGGCGTAGCCTAAAGCGGGCGGGTGTAAGGGCGCCGAATTCAAATGTCTTGGAGGGGGGCATGTTTAATGGTAATGAGGCTTGACCTCACGTTTTTTAAGTTTATTTTTAACTGCGCATGCGCCGGGCGCCTACATTTCCCAGTGTGCATTGCGGCTAAGTACGCCGCATGGGCCTATTGATTTCGACGTGGACGTAAACAACGTAAATCCCGATTCGCGGACGACTTACGCAAACAACGTAAAAAATTTGAATCTCGCGGTGGGAACGGCGGCCATACTTTAACATTGTTATTCCACCTAATAGATGGAATAACTTTAGGCCTTCTAATGCCTTACGGAAACGGCGTAAATCGACTGCGGCGGCCGGGCGTACGTTCGTGAATCGGCGTATCAACTCATTTACATATTCTACGTCGACCGCAATGGAAGCGCCACCTAGCGGCCATCCAAAAGATTGCAATCTAAGATAGGACGGTGCAAGCCGTCGTATCTTAGATATGTTTAAGCGTATCTCTGTTTGAGCATACGCTTAAACATAAGTCGGCGTAGATTCTGAGTTAGGTCGACTTATCTACTGATAAGTCGGCCTAACTCTACCTGAATCTACCTATTTGTGTCTAATGTTAAATAGTGATTATAAATAACTGTAACTGTAGTTTTTCCAGAAAATTCCCTCTTAAAATTGGGGTGCACATTATACGCCGATAAATACGGTAATCATTTGCTGTGGTCTGCTTATGGATTCAAAGGCTGGGAGGTTGATTGTTTTGCCCTGCCTCTGGTAGAAGCTTCCAGAGCTTAGGGCTGGCCTAGATATTTACCATGCCCTGGCCGATCTCTGTGGAGGTGTGACCAGAAGGTGGTCTGGGAGCTGGTAAAGAGCCTGGAACCCTAAGGATTCTGTGCTTTTCCCCATCAATAAAGGTTCTGAGAGCTTCAAGGGGCTGCTTGCCCCTGAAGCACCTTTTGGACTGAGTTGCTGTTTTGCTGGGCCTCGGCTGTGGCAGGGCTGGGACAAATCTGAAACTGGATGCAGGATTTCTTCTCTACCAGGAGATCGGGTCTGGAAGGAAAATGTCACTCACTGGACCATGTCTGGGGGAAGCCGGAAAGAGGCAGCTGTCTAGGGTGACCACATTTCCAAACTACAATTCAGGGACACCTCCCCTTCCCAAGAATCAGCTTGTGCTGTAACGAATCACAGCACAGTGATTGGACACAAGAGGCGGGATTTATGATTTCTCCAATCACAAACAGGGGGTGGGGATTGTGCTCCTCCAGGCATTCCCGGCAAGGACAAGTACTGTCAGTGAGTAAAGTGGTGATGTGGCGGCCTTTTTTGGGGGGCGGGTGGCTGTGTCAGTTTCATTCCGGGACACTGTATTGTCCTGGAATGAGGGTGCCCGGGACAGACCTGCAAAATGCGGGACTGTCCCGGGCAATCCGGGACACGTGGTCACCCTACAGCTGTCCTGGGGACTTGCGAGTAAGAGACACTGACTGACCCCTTTGACTGAGCAGTGCCCCACAAATTGCACTGGTTACCTGTAGCGGTGTATAGTTGTAGTAATGTTCAGAAAGGTGGGAGTGAATGGAAGAATTGGGAAAAAGGTTATGTAGTGTTATTAAGGCGAATCTGCACTTTAACCACCTGGGGCCCGCGCTGTAGCCGTCATTCAGGACCTGAAAATCCAAGTGGACGTCAATTGACGTCCGCCCCTTTTGGCGTTCCCGGCGCGCGCTCCAGAGCGCGCAGCGGGGAAACTCTGTGTTGGCCGTGTCCCTTGGACACAACCATCACAGATCGCGGCGAACGGCCAATCAGAGTGGCCGTTTGCTATGCGATCTGTGCGGCCAATGAGAGATGATCTCAAATGTAAACATTTGAGATCATCTCTCATTGCCGGCTCACACAGAAGATGTCGCTTACTCCAGTGATCCCTACTAGCTTCCAGATCCTGTGCCGAACAGCTGCTCTCCTGCACATAAGGTTTCCCACTCGGCATGGCCTCATTCAGAGAACACTTTGCATTTTCCCAAAGATGCAAAGCATTCTCTGATTGGACAAGGTGGAGAGGTGAGGCAGTGATGTCACACACTCAACTTGTTTTCATAATGCAGCAATTCCCTCCTGCCCACTCCTTGTCCCGGCCCCGGGTATATGTATAGTTATATTGGACCAATGTAACTATGTAAAAATATCCCTACCTGGATTTCTTCTCTAAATCCTCTGTGGCTGGATTATTGCACCCCATCTGCCCTTGGTTGCTGAAAATCATAGTGTTAAGACCTTTAAAAAAAACTGCATGTAATGAGAAAGTAAACACAAAATGTTAGCGCTCTGTTCAGGCTAGGGTGACCACGTGTCCCGGATTGCCCGGGACAGTCCCGCATTCTGCAGGTCTGTCCCGGGCACCTTCACTCTGGGACAATACAGTGTCCCGGAATGAAACTGACACAGGTCCCAGCATCAACCCCTCAGAGCTTAAGATGTAACACCCCCCCAAACTAGTGAAGAACTACAGGTCCCAGCATAGATCTGTGAAATCTATGGGGTCACACCCTTAGATATCATCGGTTCATGCTAGGATTTGTAGTCCTTTACTTTAGGGGGGTGTGACCTCCCCAAAGTTAAGGACTACAGGTCCTAGCATGACCCCCCCCCCCCCCCCAGAGCTGAAGATGTGAGACCCCCTGCCCCCCAAAGAGTGAAGAACTACAGGTCCCAGCATATACCTGTGAAATCTATTAGATCACACCCTTAGATCTCAGGGGTTTCATGCTGGGTGTTGTAGTCCTTCAAATTGGGGGGGGGGGGTCACATCTTTGTATTTTAGGAGTTCATGCTGGGACTCGTAGTCCTTCACTTTTGGGGGGAATGTGACCCCCAAAAGTGAAGGACTACAGGTCCCACCATGAACCCCTCAGAGCTGAAGATGCGACCCCCCCCCCCCCCAACTAGTGAAGAACTACAGGTCCCAGGATGAACCGGTAAAAAACATGGGGGGGGGGGTCACAATGTTTTTTTATAAAAAGTTATCTTTTTTAGAAAGGGGGGGGGGGGTCCCTGTATGGCAGTTTGGAAATGTGGTCACCCTAGTTCAGGCGCTGCCCACTCTTACCCTCGTCTCCTAGGCAGTGTCCCACAATTGCCTTGTGGTCACCACATGTCAGACCGTACAGAACCTTGCCATACATGAGCTGCTGCAGATGTACCCTGCCCGTCGGTTCCACTTCAAAATGGTGTAATGTATTTTATTATCCCAAAGGGGGAAGGGGTTAAACTGTGATTTGTAGATTTCGTTCAGCCAGAAGCTAACATAAATACCAGTGTAAACTGAATAAGGGAAAGAAAAATATTTACTGACATTTTGGTATGCAGTTTCTTTTTACAGGATGAACTCGCTCACAAGTTGGGGGTAACCACAGAACTAGGCAAGGGGCCAGTCGGAATTTCAAGGTTAGAGGCCCGAGCTCAGTAACATTTCAAGAAATAATATTTTTCCTTCCTGGACACCACTCCCCTCCTTCCTTGCTTTCCCACTCACAAGAAAAGATCTTTGTGAGCTCCGATGCGCTCCTGCCAAACCTGTTGAATTGTTGTACGGCGCAGATAGAAACCGACTCTGCCTTAGCGTGTGTATTGTACGTGGATACCAGCTCGCTACATTGTTTCTAGTGCGCAATTCAGAGACTCAGCAAATATGCCAAGACTGTACCCAAAGTGATGCAAAAGTGGGCATGACTTTTTTAGTAACTTGCATAGGTCGTTCAAATCTCACGTGTTGGTAGAGTAATGCCGCGTACACGCGATCGGTTCGTCTGATGAAAACGGACCGTAAAAATATATTACATTTGCAGACGTGAGTTATACAAACCAGTGTAATAAATTATTTTCCAAATGTCGGTCGTTTCTGTTTTATTTTATTTTCCAGTCTCTCAATGAATCTCAATGAATCAGTGGTTAAAACGGACCTTCACCCTCTCCACCCACTTTCAGTCGTTCCACTCCTACGCCCATCCTCCCGCAGTCTGATTTTTTTTTCTGCACTTCCTGGATTCTAGCCTAGGCAAAAATGACGGATTCAAGTGCCAGTAGTATCCAGTAAGGATGCTATGATGTATACGAATGCTCTTATGCCCTGTACACACGATTGGTTCGCCTGATGAAAACGGTCCGATGGATTTTTTCATCAGATATCCGATGAAGCTGACTTTTATCAGTCTTGCCTACACACCATCGGTTAAAAATCTGATCGTGTCCAACGCGGTGACGTAAAACACAACGACGTGCAGAGAAAAATGAAGTTCAATGCCTCCGAACATGCGTCGACTTGATTCTGAGCATGCGTGGGTTTTCGACCCATGGATTTCCCCACAGACGATCGTTATTTTCTATCGGTTTCTTCACCATACGAAAATTTTAAAACAGGTTCCATTTTTTTTCACCGATAGGAAAAAAAAACAATGGGGCCCACACGCGATCGGTTCGTCCGATGAAAACGGTCCATCGGTCCATCAGACGAACCGATCGTGTGTACAGGGCTTTAGAGACAAATTTGGGGATTTTGTGTTACAGATTTGAGTGCAGTTTTTTTTACGCACCTGTGTGAATGTCTCCATTAAAAGAATTTGTTTAATTTCTTAATTAATTTGTTAAAGCGGGAGTTCACCCAATTATTTTTTTTTCTCTTTTCCCCTTAGCTTCATGCTCGTTTTGTCTAGGGGAATCGGCTAGTTGTTTTAAAATATGAGCCGTACTTACCGTTTTCGAGATGCATCTTCTCCGTCGCTTCCGGGTATGGGTCTTTGGGAGCGGGCGTTCCTTCTTGATTGACAGTCTTCCGAGAGGCTTCCGACGGTCGCATCCATCGCGTCACGAGTAGCCGAAAGAAGCCGAACGTCGGTGCGGCTCTATACTGCGCCTGAGCACCGACGTTCGGCTTCTTTCGGAAAATCGTGACGCGATGGATGCGACCGTCGGAAGCCTCTCGGAAGACTGTCAATCAAGAAGGAACGCCCAGTCCCGCAGCCCATACCCGGAAGCGACGGAGAAGATGCATCTCGTAAACGGGTAAGTACGGATCATATTTTAAAACAACTAGCCGATTCCCCTAGACAAAACGAGCAGGAATCTAAGGGGAAAAAGTGTCATGTGCGGGTGAACCTCCGCTTTAAGATAACCTTTTTGTTTCGTCATATTCGTTATGTTACAATGATTCATTTTTTAGAATTTGTTTCATATATTCTGATTAGTTTTGTATATTCGTTGTTCCGAATCGATTCGTATTTTGGTATATTTAGCGGTACTCCCACAGGAGCTGCTGATTAGTTTTGGGTCTACTCTCTGACCTATCCCTTGACACAACAGGCAAATGAAAATGTATTGTGAGTCCCACGTTTTGCTAGGACCACAATAACACATGTAAAATACACAATGACATGCAATAATGTTGTTACCTTCTTCCACATGCAGTCCTCAGGAGCAGACACACCTCAAACAAGCAATATAGTAAACCAATGGTAACTTTACTTGGCATGTGAAAAAAAGATAAAAGAGCAAACAGCAGTTTACAAATATATATATATATATATATATATATATATATATATATATATATATATATATATATATATATATATATATATATATATATATATTTACTGTATATAGCTGACTCTGCAAGGGCCCTTGCAAGAGTCAATAAGAGCAAAACTAAAGTGTTAATGTTATCAAATCTGCAAGTAGCTATAAGTAGTCTATGCTCGCGAGCTCCCCCTAGTGGGCAATTCCTTTAACCACTTCATTACTGGGCACTTAAACCCCCTTCGTGCCCAGACCAATTTTCAGCTTTCAGCGCTGACCCATTTTGAATGACAATTGCGCGATCATACAACACTGTACCCAAATTATATTTTTATCATTTTTTTCCCACAAATAGAGCTTTCTTTTGGTGGTATTTGATCACCTCTGCGATTTTTATTTTTTGCGCTATAAACATAAAAAAACAGAACATTTTGAAAAAAAACACAATATTTTTTACTTTTTGTTATAATAATATCCCAATTTAAAAAAAATAAAAAAATTTCCCTCGTCTTTCGTCTATAGCGCGGCCCTCTAGTGGTTAAGTACAGTTGCTGGTATTCTTCTACATATTTTTGTTAAAAAAAATCGCAATAAGCGTATATTGATTGGTTTGCGCAAAAGTTATAGCGCCTACAAAATAGGGGATAGATTTAATATTTTTTTTTTTTTAACTAGTAATGGCGGCGATTTGCGATTTTTTTTTGTCAGGCCTGCGATATTGCGACGGACATGTCAGACACTTTTGACACAATTTTGGGACCATTGACATTTATACAGCGATCAGTGCTATAAAAATGCACTAATTACTGTATAAATGTGACTGGCAGGGAAGGGGTTAACACTAGGGGGTGAGGAAGGGGTTAAATGTATTCCCTCATTGTGTTCTTACTGTGTGGGGGGAGGGGACTGACTGGGGGAGGTGACCGATGCTGTGTCCCTATGTACAAGGGACACCTCTCTCCCTGACAGCACGTGGAGCTCTGTGTTTATACACAGAGCTCCACGTCCTGCTGTGTCACCGACGATCGCGGGTGTCTGGCGGACATCGCAACCGCCAGGCACTCGCATCGGCTCCCGAGCGATGCGCCGGGCACGTTGTTTCCCCGCTGCGCGCCCCCAGCGCGCACAGGGAACAACAACAACAGGACGTCTAAAGACGTCCACCCAGCACTTGAGAGCCGCGCTGTGGACGTCTTTCGTCTATAGCGCGGCCCTCTAGTGGTTAAGTACAGTTGCTGTAATCTCAATTAGGCCTGGCCCAGATAACTCCAGATAGTTCCTCAGTGGTGAAGTCTATTGTAAATACGTTGGTGCACTTTAACTTATTTGTAATCCAAAGGGTATATTCATTTTAACATATTCATTTGTTATTTCAGGAGATTACTTATGCACTGAGTTTGGGTTTGGATGGAAGTGGATCCATCAGAATCTCCAAATCATAACATAATGAATTGAATTAAATTAATTTCAGATTCATTTGTTATGTTATGATTTGGAGATAATGATGAATCCACCCCCATCCAACCCAAACACAATTAATAGAAATCATCCTATTTCACTTTTATACCTTCCTGTATTTATTGCAATTTGTTCCCATTTCATATGTAGTAAAAATGTTATAATAATGAAAAATGTCAATGCAAAAAAAAAAACGAAGTGTATCAAAATGAATCCGGATCATTTGTAATTTCGTTACATTATTTCAATTGCTTCAAACAATCGCAAACGGGCCCCGAACTATTATATCATGTGCAGCGAATGAAACAAATAAATATGAATTTGTTTTTTTGTTATAATTTATTTCGGATTTGTTGAAATCTCCACGCAGGGTGCCAGACACATGGATTTCAATGTGGGTTTTTGTTTTAACCACTTAACCCCCGGACCATATTGTCGGTCAAAGACCAGAGCACTTTTTGCGATTCGCCACTGCGTCGCTTTACCTGACAATTGCGCAGTCGTGCGACGTGGCTCCCAAACAAAATTGGCGTCCTTTTTTCCCCACAAATAGAGCTTTATTTTGGTGGTATTTGATCACCTCTGCGGTTTTTATTTTTTGCGCTATAAACAAAAATAGAGCGACAATTTTGAAAAAAATGAATACTTTTTACTTTTTGCCATAATAAATATCCCCAAAAAATATATAAAAAAAAAAAATTTCCTCAGTTTAGGCCGATACGTATTCTTCTACATATTTTTCGTAAAAAAAAATGCAATAAACATTTATTGATTGGTTTGCACAAAAGTTATAGCGTTTACAAAATAGGGGGTAGTTTTACAGCATTTTTATTAATATTTTTTTTTTACTAGTAATGATGGCGATCAGCTATTTTTTTTCGGTACTGCGACATTATGGCGGACACATCGTACACTTTTGACACATTTTTGGGACCATTGGCATTTTTATAGCGATCAGTGCTATAAAAATGCATTGGATTACTATAAAAATGCCACCGGCAGGGAAGGGGTTAACACTAGGGGGCGGGGAAGGGGTTAAGTATGTTCCCTGGGTGTGTTCTAACTGTAGGGGAAATGACTACATTGTATGAATTGACGGTCAGGCATTTCTCCCCTGACAGGACCGGGAGCTGTATGTTTACACACACACGCGGGTCCCCGCTCTGTAACGAGCAATCGCGGGTGCCCGGCGGCGATTACGGCCGCCGGGCACGCGCATGGGAGTCAGGGACGAGCAGGGGGAGCGCGTCCCTAGTGGCCGCTTTGAGAGCCGACGTATAGCTGCGGACTCTCGTGCAGGGGAGCCGACCAGCTGCCGTATAACTGCGGCGGCTAGTCGGCAATTGTTCTAATTAGCTTCAAAAAGTGTGTCTTAGGGTGCCCACCCAGTTGTGTGTCATTAGCGAATTAATACTTTCTGCGTCTTTTACCGACCAATCAGGAAGCGAGTCCTGAAACCTGGTTGGCCAGGGAGTGCTTAGGACTCAGGAGAAGCAGTGGCCCCGGCTCTTCCCTCCACAAGCTGCGGGGAGCAGCAGGTGGAGAGACAGAGGGGCACCCCCACCTTGTCATTGTCCTCCTCCCTGCACCTCTACCGCAGCAACATCGAGAGGAGGCCGCCCAGAGCCAAGCAATAGCATCAACCCGGGGGCTTCGTGGTCTCCCCCAAACACCGGCTCATGGATCACGCCTTCCCATCCGGGGGGGGGGGGGCTAGTAGTGTGAGTAACTGGGCCAGGTTTGTTTTCAAAGGAAATTGAGCACTAGCTGCCACTGTCTGGATCTATGAACAACAAAAATATGAATAGAGTCTGAGGCTCTAATTGGTTTAAAAAAAGGGGGGCTCGGGGGTCAGGGCACTGAGCCCACCCAGTTGTGTGACAATAACGACATAACAAATTAATAATCGCTATTTTCTTCCTGCTTCTCCTCCCAGCGAATCAGGAAGCGGGTCTTAAGACACAACTGGGTAGGCTCGGGGCGCAGTGCCCACCCTTTTTTTAAGCCAATTGGAGCCTCAGACTCTAAAAATGTGCTTCAAAAAAACAAAACCCCATTGAAATCCATGCATCTGGCACCCTGCATGCAGATTAGGGGCACGGCACATAGAATAGGGAGCGGTCGCCACTGGTGAGAACATACCCATAGGAGGTTGTAAAGGTGTTCCTCACATTCCAGCCCTGCTGTACTGGGCTGCAAGAGTCTAATACCAGATCATTATCTAGCACTTATACAACTTGCATTAAAAAAATGTATTCAATGATATAATAATCATCACAGGGCTGCATTCATTTGTGTCTTTTATATCTACCTAGAGTTTGGGTTTAACCACTTAAGGACCGCCTAACGACGATATACGTCGGCAGAATGGCACAGCTGGGCACAGGCACGTACAGGTACGTTGCCCTTTGAGTGCCCAGCCGTGGGTCTCGCGTGCTGTCGGCGGCACACTCGCGACCCGGTCCAAAGCTGCGGGACCCGGGGACCTGATCGCCGCCGGTGTCCTGCGATCGGTCACAGGAGCTGAAAAACGGGGAGAGGTAAGTGTAAACAAACCTTTTCCCATTCTTCTCTGTGGCAATGTCAGTGATCGTCTGTTCCCTGTCATAGGGAACGACGATCAGTGACATCACACGTCCAGCCCCGCCCCCCTACAGTAAGAAACACACAATAGGACACACTTAACCCCTTTAGCGCCCCCTAGTGGTTAACCCCTTCACTGCCATTGTCATTTTCACAGTAATCATTGCATTTTTATAGCACTTTTCGCTGTGAAAATGACAATGGTCCCAAAAATTTGTCAAAGGTGTCCGATGTGTCCGCCATAATGTCGCAGTCATGATAAAAATCGCTGAGCGCCGACATTACTAGTACATTTTTTTTATTAATAACCATGTCATAAAACTATCCCCTATTTTGTAAATGCTATAACTTTTGCGCAAACCAATCAATAAAATTATTGCAATTTTATTTTACCAAAAGTATGTAGAAGAATACGTATCGGCCTAAACTGAGGAAAAATAATGTTTTTTTATATATTTTTGGGGGATATTTATTATAGCAAAAAGTAAAAAATATATATTTTTTAAATTGTCGCTCTATTTTTGTTTAAAAGCGCAAAAAATAAAAACCGCAGAGGTGATCAAATACCACCAAAAGAAAGCTCTATTTGTGTGAGAAAAAGGACGCCAATTTTGTTTGGGAGCCACGTTGCACGACCGCGCAATTGTCAGTTAAAGCAACACTGTGCCGAATGACCTGGTCCTTTAGCTGCATAATGGTCTGGGTCTTCAGTGGTTAAATGGTGTCATCCATCTGGTAGTGTTGTGTGACAAAGCTGTGTAAATCTCAGTAATGCCGTGTACACACAGTCAGACTTTTGACCGGGCAAACCTCCGTCGGAATTTCCGATGGAAAAAAAGAGAACCTGCTCTCTATCCGACGGAAATTCCGACCGTGTGTACGCGGCATAATGGATGGACAGAAATTGAAAGGCAGGTAAAATAGGACTCCTATGTGCATTTGATCTGTTTAGGTGGTTTGCCTGGAGTTCAGCTTTAAAGGAGTTGTAAAGGAAAAAAATGTTTTGCCTAAAATTAATGTCTGCAAGGTAGACAGACAGAATAGTGTAATGATTCTGTTAAAAAACGAGTAAATACCTATTAAATTCCTTCATCTATATCACCTCCGGCATTCTAGTTTCTGTTCTCTCATTCACTTCCTGGTTTGCGGCGCTCGTTCATGTAAGAACTACATTTCCCAGTATGCATTGCGGCACGCCCAGTAATTCACACCTCCTTGAAGTCTCTAAGGCCCCATACTCACGAGCAAACATGTCTGCTGAAACTGGCCCGCAGGCCAGTTTCAGCAGACATGTTTGGTCGTGTGTGGGCGCGAGCGGGCCGAATTCCAGCAAACATTTGCCCGCCGGGCCTTTTCCCAGCAGACAAATATTCCTGGACTTGTTTTAAAACAGCCCGCTGGAATTCAGCCCGCTCGGACATGTACGGTCGTCAGTACAGACCTACCGTACATGTCCAGGCGCCCGCCGTCCCTCGCATGCGTCGAATGACTTCGACGCATGCGTGGAAGCATTTTAAAGGCGGGCCGCCCACGTCGCCGCGTCATTGTCGCGGCGACACCGCGTCATCGACGCGGCGACACCGCGGACACGCCCCGCGTATTGTTTACGCGCGGACTTCTGTACGATGGTGTGTACAACCATCGTACAGAAGCCCTCTGGCAGACATGTATGGTGAAAACGGTCCGACGGACCGCTTTCACCATACATGTTTGTCCGTGTGTACCCGGCCTAACACGTAGAGAGCGTCCTGCCACACAGATGTAGTTCCCAGGAGGGGGCGAGCACGTCACTGGCCACCGCAGTAAAGCCTCCCGTCACGGTGGTGAGTAACAATCAGACAAGCAGGAAGTGAACAGAACAGAGAAGAAATAGAGCAACTTCTGAGCAAAAACGAGCAATGAGGAAGTGAAAAGAGGAATGTCTGCAGGTAAAGGATGCTTATTATGAAAAAAAAAATTCCTTTACAACCCCTTTAACTTTTATTTTATTTTACTCTGATGTAACATTTCCAAATTACCACATTCGATCAAGCACAAAGAACTTCAAGCAGCGTGGTCACATCTTAGGTTTTCCTTGACATTCCAGATGCAAGAAATTAGACTTTAGCATCAGCCATCCCTCCGATTGAAGAACCTGTCTTATATCCCTAAGGCACCAAATTTGTGAAGTTCTTAAAGCGGGAGTTCACCCGAAATTTTTTTTTTAACATTAGATTGAGGCTCGTTTTGTGAAGGGGAATCGGGTGTTTTTTTTTTTTAAATCGAAGCCGTACTTACCGTTTTAGAGAGCGATCTTCTCTGCCGCTTCCGGGTATGGTCTTCGGGACTGGGCGTTCCTATTTGATTGACAGGCTTCCGACGGCCGCATACATCGCGGCACGAGAAGCCGAGTAGTTTCGGAAAATCGTGACGCGATGTATGCGACCGTCGGAAGCCTGTCGGAAGACTGTCAATCAAATAGGAACGCCCAGTCCCGCAGCCCATAGCCGGAAGCGGCGGAGAAGATCGCTCTCTAAAACGGTAAGTACGGCTTCGATTTAAAAAAAAACACCTGATTCCCCTAGACAAAATGAGCCTCAATCTAATGTTAAAAATGTACTTTTTGGGTGAACCTCCACTTTAAAAACGATCGTGTCTTGATTAACCACTTGCCGACCAGCCGCCGTCATTCTACGGCGGCAGGTCGGCTCTCCTGGGGGAGAGCACGTAGTATAACGTCACCCTGGCGTCACCCCGCTCGCCCCCAACTCCCGTGCGTGTGCCCAGCGGGCGCGATCGCCGCCGAGCACACGCGATCGCTCGTTACAGAGCGGGGACCGGGAGCTGTAAACACACAGCTCCCGGTCCTGTCAGCGGGGGAAATGCTGATCTTCTGTTCATACAATGTATGAACAGAGGATCAGTGTTTCCCCTAGTGAGGCCACCCCCCCCCCCCCCACAGTAAGAACACACCCAGGGAACATACTTAACCCCTTCCCCGCCCCCTAGTGTTAACCCCTTCACTGCCAGTGGCATTTTTATAGTAATCCAATGCATTTTTATAGCACTGATCGCTATAACTATTTTGTAAACGCTATAACTTTTGCGCAAACCAATCAATAAACGCTTATTGCGATTTTTTTACGAAAAATATGTAGAAGAAAACGTATCGGCCTAAACTGAGGAAAAAAAATGTTTTTTTTATATATTTTTGGGGGATATTTATTACAGCAAAAAGTAAAAAATATTCATTTTTTTTCAAAATTGTCGCTCTATTTATAGCGCAAAAAATAAAAACCGCAGAGGTGATCAAATACCACCAAAAGAAAGCTCTATTTGTGGGAAAAAAAGGACGCCAATTTTGTTTGGGAGCCACGTCGCACGACCGCGCAATTGTCAGTTAAAGCGGCGCAGTCCCGAATCGCAAAAAGTGCTCTGGTCTTTGACCAGCAATATGGTCCGGGGGGTAAGTGGTTAAATGCACTGAGGAAATCGGGTAGAGGTGTTTGTATTACGTAATTTCAGCAACAGTCAAGTTCAGTCTTCGCGTGACTGAGAGATCTGCTTTATAGGACTAACGACAAATTAGAATGTATGCGTTATGGTTCTGAACTCTGCCAGCTCAGTCTAGCATGCAATACAAAGGGAATTTCCACATCAATGTTAAAGTGATATTGAAGCCTCCACTGTGTATCTTTTAATCGTTGTCTAGGTTCCCGGTTGAAGCTGGTGCCATGATCACTGCCCCAGGATTCCCTGTTGTGCACAATGTGTTGAGCTAAAAAATGTTTAGGGTTTAATACTACTTTAACCACTTTTTAACCACTTAACCACTTAAGGACCGCCGTACGACGATATACGGCAACAGAATGGCATGGCTGGGCACAAGGGCCTACATGTACGTCCCCTTTAAGAACTCAGCCGTGGGTTGCGAGCGCACCACCGGCGGCGCGCTCGCGATCCAGTCCAAAGCTCCGTGACCGCGCCTGCGGGACCTCACGGACCTGATCGCCACCAGTGTCCCACGATCGGGTCACAGGAGCTGAAGAACGGCTAGAGGTGTGTGTAAACAAACCTTCCCCGTTCTTCTCTGTGGCTTGTCACTGATCGTCTGTTCCCTGTTATAGGGAACGACGATCAGTGACGTCACAAGTCCAGCCCCGCCCCCCTACAGAAGGAAACACACAATAGGACACACTTAACCCCTTTAGCGCCCCCTAGGTTAACCCCTTCACTGCCATTGTAATTTTCACAGTAATCAGTGGATTTTTATAGCACTTTTCGCTGCCAAAAATGTGTCAAAAGTGTCCAATGTGTCTGCCATAATGTCGCGGTCACGAAAAAAATCCCTGATCGCCGCCATTACTAGTAAAAAAAAAGTTATTAATAAAAATGCCATACAACTATCCCCTATTTTGTAGACGCTATAACTTTTTACGCAAACCAATCAATAAACGCTTACTGACATTTTTTTTACCAAAAATATGTAGAAGAATACGTATCGGCCTATACTGAGGAAAAAAACTTTTTTTTAGATTTTTTGGGGATATTTATCATAGCAAAAAAAAAAATATATAGCATTTTTTTTTAAATTGTCGCTCTATTTTTGTTTATAGCACAAAAAATAAAAATCGCAGAGGTTTTCAAATGGCTCCAAAAGAAGCTCTATTTGTGGGAAAAAAAGGACATTCATTTTGTTTGGAAGCCACGTCGCACGACCGTGCAATTGTCAGTTGAAGCGACGCAAAAAGGGGCCAGGTCCTTTACCTGCATAATGGTCCGGGGCTTAAGCAGTTAAGGAACGGAAGGATTTGCCCCCTTAATGGCCGGGCCATTTTTTGCGATAAGGCACTGCGTCGCTTCAACTAACAATTACGCGGTCGTGCGGTGCTGTACCCAAACGTTTCCTTTTTTTCCCACAAATAGAGCTTTTTTTTTTTAAAAGAACAACATTCTGTACTTTTTGCTATAATAAATAACCCCTAAAAATTTTTAAAAAAAATGTCTTCATCAGTTTGGGCCAATATGTATTCTTTCACATATTTATGGTAAAAAAAAAACGCAATAAGCATATATTGATTGGTTTGCACAAAAGTTATCGCGTCTACAAAATAGGGGATATGGTATTTTTATTATACTTTTTTTTACTAGTAATCGATTTTTAGCGGGACTGTGACATTGCGGCAGACAGATCTGACACTTTTTTGATCTGACACAGTCTCGAGTATTTTTGAGGATGATACTACAAGCTTGGCACACCTATTTTTTGGCAGTTTCTCTCATTCTTCTTTGTAGGGCCTCTCAAGCTCCATTAGGATAAATGGGAGTGTCGGTGCACAGCCATTTTCAGATCTCTTCAGAGATGTTCAATCGGGTTCAAGTCTGGGCTCTGGCCGGGCCACTCAAAGACATTCACAGAGTTGTCCCTTAGCCATTCCTTTGTTATATTTTCTGTGTGCTTAGGGTCGTTGTCCTGTTGGAAGATGAACCTTCGCCCCAGTCCGAGGTCCAGAGCGCCCTGGAGCAGGTTTTCATCTGTACATTGCTGCATTCATCTTTCCCTCGATCCTGACTAGTCTCCCAGGTCCTGCTGCTGAAAAACATCCCCACAACATGATGCTGCCACCACCATGCTTCACTGTAGGGATGGTATTGGCCAGGTGATGAGTGGTGCCTGGTTTCCTCCAGACATGGCACTTGCCATTCAGGCCAAAGAGTTCAATCTTTTTTTCATCAGACCAGAGAATTTTGTTTCTCATGGCCTGAGAGTCCTTCAAGTGCCTTTTGGCAAAATCCAGATGGGCTGTCTTGTGCTTTTTACTGAGGAGTGCCTTCTGTCTGGCCACTCTACCATACAGGCCTGATTGCAGAGATGGTGGTTCTTCTGGAAGGTTCTCCTCTCTCCACAGAGAAACGCTGGAGCTCTGTCAGAGTGACCAGGCCCGTCGGAACCCGACAGGCAAAGCAAGCATTTGCCTGGGGCCCCAGCAGGGAGGGCCCTTGCCGCACCGCTGCGTCCTTCTGCAGTCCGGTCGGCCGTGTACCATAACCGCGCGGTACAGGAGAATCAGGTTCCTGTTCCCGGCCGGACTGACAGGAAGTGCACACACTGAGTGTTCACTTCCTTTCAGTCCGGCCCCGGGAACAGCAAAGTGAATCTCCTGTACCGCGCAGTTATGGTACACGGCCGACCGGACTGCAGGAGGACGCAGCGATGCGGCAAGGTCCCTCCCTGCTGGGGCCCCTGTGCGGACACCAACATCTGCCAACATCACACCCTGTGCGTGTGAGGCGTAGAATAGAGGTAGGCCGCCAACCCCCCGTCCCCCCCGCTTCTCAACTTGAAATGTCACTTTTTTTTTTGCTTGGGGCCCCCAAATGTCTTTGAACGGCCCTGAGAGTGACCATCGGGTTCTTGGTCACCTCATTGACTAAGGACCTTCTCCCCAGATTGCTCTGTTTGGCCAGGCGGCCCGCTCTAGGAAGAGTCCTGGTGGTTCCAAACTTTGTCTATTTACAGATGATGGAGCTCTCTGTGTTAAAGGGGTTGTAAAGAAAAAAAAATTCCCTAAATAGCTTCCTTTCCCTTAGTGCAGTCCTCCTTCACTTACCTCATCCTTCCATTTTGCTTTTAAATGTCCTTATTTCTTCTGAGAAATCCTCACTTCCTGTTCTTCTGTCTGTAACTCCACACAGTAATGCGAGGCTTTCTCCCTGGTGTGGAGAAAGCCTCTTGAGGGGGCGAGCAGGAGTGTCAGGACGCCCACTAACACACAGCTCCTTTCTCTATCTGCACAGTAGAGAGTGTCCTGGCTTTCCTGCTCGCCCCCTCCCCCCTCAAGAGGCTTTCTCCACACCAGGGAGAAAGCCTTACATTACTGTGTGGAGTTACAGACAGAAGAACAGGAAGTGAGGATTTCTCAGAATAAATAAGGACACTAAAAAGCAAAATGGAAGGATGAGGTAAGTGAAGGAGGACTGTACTAAGGGAAAGGAAGCTATTAAGGGAATCCATTTTTTTCCTTTACAACCCCTTTTATTGGAACCTTCAATGCTGCAGAAAGGTTTCTGTCCCCTTCCCCAGATCTATGCCTCCATACAATTCTGTCTGAATTTACCAGAGGTGGACTCCAATCAAGTTGTAGAAACATCTCAAGGATGATCAGTGGAAACAGGAGCAGGAACACCTGAGCTCAGTTTTAAGTGTCAAGGCACAGGGTGTGTTTACTTATGTACATGGGATTTTTTCATTTTTTATTTTTAATAAATTTGCAAAGATTTCAAACAAACTTCTTTCATGTTATCATTGTGGGATATTGTTTGTAGAATTTATAAAAGCAAAATAATTAATTTAATCCATTTTGGAATAAGGCTGGAACATAACAAAATGTGGTCCCGCGATCGGTCCTCCGGAGCTGAAGAACGAGGAGAGCTGTGTGTAAACACAGCTTCCCCGTTCTTCACTGTGGCGCCGTCATTGATCGTCTGTTCCCTGATATAGGGAAAGGCGATCAATGACGTCAAACGTCCAGCCCCGTCCCCCTACAGTTAGAAACACATATGAGGTCACACTAAAAGGGGTTGTAAAGACAAGAATATTTTCCTCTTAAATTAAAGTCTGACAGTAGCTGATAAAGTAAAAAGTAATGTTTTGCATTATAACTAGTTTGATACCTGTGGAAATCGAGCCGTTTTATTCACCTCCGTCACTCCTGAATCAATATTCTCACTGACTTCCTGGTTTGCGGTGCGCATTCATTCTTGCTACATCACGGCTTAGCCTCCATGCCTGTGAGGGATAAGAGAGCATCTTCCCGCAGGGCTGTAGTCATAGGGAGGGGGTGAGCACATTCTGCTTTCCACCATGCAAAACGGCTCAGATGCTGGTGGAAAGCAAGAAGAGGAGAGACAGGAAATGGCATTTTCAAACCTGGATTACTGTATTTTGGAGGTCAAAAGGAAAAACGAGGTAAGTGATATTTAAATGCTCTAGCTTACAGCAATCAATTAATCTAATAAAAAACGAACCTTTAGTGTTCCTTTAACCCCCTTTAGCGCCCCCTAGTGGTTAACTCCCAAACTGCAATTGTCATTTTCACTGTAAATAATGCATTTTTATAGCATTTTTTGCTGTGAAAATGACAATGGTCCCAAAAAAGTGTCAGAATTGTCCAATGTGTCCGCCATAATATTGCAGTCACAAAAACAAAATGATCGCGGCCATTAGTAGTAAAAAAAATGTTTTTTTATAATAATGCCATAAAACTATTTTGTAAACGCTATAAATTTTGCGCAAACCAATCGATAAATGCTTATTGCGATTTTTTTTTACCAAAAATAGGTAGAAGAATACGTATCGGCCTAAACTGAGGAAAAAAAAAGTTTTTTTTATATATTTTTGGGGGGGATATTTATTATAGCAAAAAGTAAAAAATATTGAATTTTTTTTAAATTGTCGCTCTATTTTTGTTTATAGCGCAAAAAATAAAAAGCGCAGAGGTGATCAAATACCACCAAAAGAAAGCTCTATTTGTGGGAAAAAAAGGACGCCAATTTTATTTGGGAGCCACGTCACACGACCGCGCAATTGTCTGTTAAAGCGACGCAGTGCCGAATCGCAAAAAGGGGCCAGGTCCTTTACCTGCATTTTGGTCCGGGTCTTAAGTGGTTAAAGATGCACTGTATACTGTAAATGGTCATAGATATTCATCAGATAGATAGGATTTTCATCCGAAATGTATCTCAAAGCATGTTCTTGCTGGAGGAAGTCTTCACCACTCATGTAAATGTTCCAATATATTAGAAATTGATAAGACTGAAAAACAACCCTCTATCTTGTCAGTCCGGCACCACCTGGGTTACTCTTAAGAAAGAACCAGATGTCGAAACTGCTTTAGTGGCTTGGTAAGGAAGGTGTAACATCTTATCCAACATCTGTCACAGTCTACAGGTGATAACATTTTAACGAGATTACTATCACAAGCCCGGGGCTACATGGGCAATTACATCACATGCTTCTGTAAGCTTTAAAGGCCAACTCTACCTTACTGAAAAAAAATCCAAATGAACAAAATAAGTGCAATACAATGCAATACAGTGGAACCTCGGATTACGAGCATAATCCGTTCCAGGAGAATGCTCGTAATCCAAAGTACTCACATATCAAAGCGAGTTTCCCCATTGAAGTCAATGGAAACAAAAATAATTTGTCCCGCATTGACTTTAATGGCATGCAATACCGCATGCGGCCAGAAGTGGAGGGGTGCCGGAGAGTCTTGGAAACGACCGGAAAGGCCCAAGGACAGCTCAGCTGACCATGTCAAACCTCGGAAAGACTCAGTTTCCAAGCCATTCCGAGGTTTGCCAAGGTCAGCCAAGCTGTCCTCTGGCCTTTCCGTGCATTTCCGAACGGCGCTGATCAGCTGTGATCGGTGCCGTTCGGCTCCGGCGCCCCCCGCCTTAGGCCAAACGCTGTACTGCACACCGCTTTGGCCTAAATCCTGCTCGTTTTGCGAGACAACACTCGCAAGCCGAGTTAGGATTTTTCAAAATACAGTACCCGTATTGCGAAACGCTCGTTAACCGTGTTACTTGCAATCCGAGGTTCCACCGTACTCTCTTTTTCTCTGGTACTGCCACCCACGTCCACAATTATGTGCCAAACATTATTCAACTTACTTCCTGTGAGCTTAAAAGGGTGTTCCAGACAATTTTTATGTTTATTAAAAGTCAGCAGCTACAAAAAGTGTAGCTGCTGGCTTTTAATAAACATACACTTACCTGCTCCAGCGTTCCAGCGACGCGCCGGCCGGGGCTCCGCTCCTCTCCCCCCCTCCCCGGCCGACGTCTTCATTTCAACTGTGGGCACCCGGCCGTGACAGCTTTCGGCTTCACGGCCGGGCACCCACTGCGCATGCGTGCGCGGCGCGGCCCGGCGCTGCGCCGTCTGATTGGACAGGAGATCGCCTAGTACCTGTGACGTGTCCTAGGCGATCGCCTACAGGGAGGGGCTGCTGTAGGCGATTAAGCTCAATCGCCTAACCAGCCTCTCGGCGGAAGGATCTAGTGAGACAGGAAGTCCCACTCCTCCTGAAGCCCCCCCCCCCAAAAAAAATGTGGCATGTAAGGGGGTGAGGAGTGGGATACGCGGAAGTTCCAATTTTGGGTGGAACTCCACTTTAAGGTGTCAAGGACCAGGCACCTTGGGACATGTCATGTCATGGCAGAAATTATGCAAAATTCCCAAGGACACAGATTAAAGGGCTCCAAAAGATCTGTTGAGAGTGGAGAAAACTGGTCTTTTGGTTTTCTCCAGGTTTCCTAACTCCCCTTTTAGGTGTCTGGAGTCCTGAGACGTCAAAGAGCTTTGAGAGGAAACATGCCTCTAACCCAGTGTTTTACTGGGGACCAGCAGGATGGTGCACAGCCTTTATAATTGAGGGCCTCGCCATAGTTCAGGGCTACAGGAGGTCCCATGCCTAGGCCAGGACGAGAGTGCAGAGTGACCCCAGTGCATGAAGCAGGGAGCTGTGAGAGGTACAGAGGTGTACGTGAGCTAGGCGATGGTGTGTAATGATTGGAGGGACCATCCCAAAGGCCTGAGTTTGAAGCCTGAGCAACGGTGCTGCAAAAGTGAGAAAATCCCCTGCAAGGGCAACAGTTCATTTTATGGAATTTGTACTTTCGTTGTAAATAGGGTTGAGCGAACCCGAACTGTAAAGTTTGGGTTCGTACTGGACTTTTGGGTTTTTGGTACCCGAACCCTAACAATTTGCTGTAGGTTCGGGTTCGGGTCCGGTGTTCGGCAATGTAATGGCGCGCTGCAGGGCAGCCAATCAACATTTGTTTTAATTGTGTGACTTAGAAGCCATCACAGCCATGCCTACTAATGGCATGGCTGTGATTGGCAAGTGCAGCATGTGATCCAGACTCTATATAAGCTAGAGGCACATAGCACAGCTCGTCACTCTGCTTTAGTTAGGGTAGGGAAAGGCTGCTGCTGCTTATAGGGAGAGAAATAGATAGGAGTCAGACTGTCCTGCTTCAGAAATCAAATTACACCAGCGCTGCATATGTTCCTGTGAGATACTCTGCATTAGATACTTTAGGGAAAGGTTCCAGATTGATCTTATAGGGAGAGAAATAGATAGGAGTCAGTCCTGCTTCACAAATCATATTACACCAGCACTGCATATGTTCCTGTGAGATACACCCTTTAGATACTTTTCTTCTATTGTGCTATTCAAAAAACATCCATTTAGGGGGCAAACAATTTTTTTTGCAGTGTTTCCTCCAGTGTTTGCAGTTTTTCCTCCATATCTGTACATGTGAGATAAACACTTTAGCTAGTGTTCTTCTATTGTTATATTCAACAAACACCCATTTAGGGCAAAACAATATATTTTGCAGTGGTTTTTTTTTTCATTTTTATTTTTTTATGTTATTTTAAGTTATTTCCCTATCCACATTTATTTGCAGAGTACTTGCCATGCTCTTACCAACATTTTGCTGCCATTTGCAGCCCTCTAGCCCTTTCCATTAGTGTTTTAGAGACATTTTAGTACTGAAAAGTTCGGGTCCCCATTGACTTCAATGGGGTCAAGTTCGGGTCAAGTTCGGGTCCCGAACCCGAACTTTTTTCCGAAGTTCGGCCGAACCCATCGAACCCGAACATCCAGGTGTTCGCTCAACTCTAGTTGTAAATAAAAGCAGGCCAACAAGGCCTGAAAACATATAGGTAGATTCAGGTACCTATGCCTAACTTTGCGGCGGCTTAGCTTAAGGAATTTAAGCTACGCCGCCGTAAGTTAGCTAGGCAAGTACATGATTCACAATGTACTTACCTGCTAAGTTATGGCGGCATAGCCTAAATCGGCGGGCGTAAGGGCGCCTAATTCAAATGTGTTTGAGGGGGGCGTGTTGTATGATAATGGGGCTTGACCTTACGTTTTTTAATTTTTTTGCGAACTGCGCATGCGCCGGGCGCCTACATTTCCCAGTGGGCATTGCGGCTAAGTACGCCGCACGGGCCCATTGATTTTGACGTGGACGTAAACGATGTAAATCCCGATTCACAGACGACTTACGCAAACGACGTAAAAAATTCGAATTTCGATGCGGGAACGGTGGCCATACTTGACATTACTATTCCAATAGGGCCTAGCTCTAACTTTACGCGGCCTATCTCTTACGTAAACGGCGTAAAATACTGCGTCGGCCAGGCGTACGTTCGTGAATCGGCGTATCTACTCATTTACATATTCTACGCCGACCGCAATGGAAGCGCCACCTAGCAGCCATCCAAAATATTGCAATCTAAGATAGGACGGCGCAAGCCGTCGTATCTTAGATATGTTTAAGCGTATCTCTGTTTGAGCATACGCTTAAACATAAGTCGTTGTAGATTCTGAGTTAGGTCGGCTTATCTACTGATAAGCCGGCCTAACTCTTACTGAATCTACCTAATATTTCCTGGCTGGTGTGAACTCACAAAAAAAAGCTCTATACCATTGAGTGAACTCCCTAAATATCAATATATATAGTAGTAGTGGGACATGTCCTGAAGCCATGGAAATCTGGGATCATAGTGAGATCGTGAGGGACTGGGCCAGTATGTCTAGTAATATATCTATGTTAGCTGCTGTATGCGTACTTCTACATTTTAGAACATAAAATAAAGGCAATACTTGGTGTAGGGACAAATGTTCCAGAACCCGACAGCGAGACATGTCCTGAACTTGTAGGACCTCAGGATCATGGTGAAATCCGATGACAGTTTTAAGGTATGCATATTAATTAGCAGTTGACAATGTTTCACTTTAGGCAGGTCATACACGGTCGAATTTCGAAATAATTTTCTTTGAAAAATCAGAAAATTTGTGCGTTTTGTGATCCGATGGCGCCACCATTGATTTTGAAATTCGACCAACCAAACCTTCAATATCACCTCATGTTCCTACAGAATTTTTTTTTTCGTGTCTGGGAATCTTCTTTTATTTCTGGGAATTTTTTTTTTTGCACATGCGCATTTCTTTTTTCGATTACATTTCTCACACGATTCTACCATCATTGATTAGAAAATCATTTGTTTTTCCAAAAATTTCCAACATGTCCGATTATTAAAATTCAAAGGCCACACAAAAATTGGCCGTTGCTGCAGCCCACTAATGGTGAGAAATACGAACTAAAATTCTTAAATAAGATTTTCGAAAGAAAATTCTTTCGAAATTCGACCCCTGTATGCCTTGTACACACGATCGGACATTCCGACATCAAAACACCGGATTTTTTTCCAACGTATTTTCGCTCAAACTTGTCTTGCATTCACACAAATGTTGTCGGAAATTTGCGGACGTCAAGAACGTGGTGGACATACAAGACCACGACGAGCCGAGAAAAATGAAGTTCAATGATTCTGAGCATGCGTCAAATTGATTCCGAGCTTGCGTCAAATTTTTGTGCGTTGAATTGTGTACGCACGGTTGGAATTTCCGACAAGAACTTTTGTTGTCGGAAAAATTGAGAACCAGCTCTCAGACACACGGTCGGATTTTCCAACAACAAGCTCCCATCGAACATTTGTTGGTGGAAATTCCGACCGTGTGCACGTGGCATTAGTGTGTCAGTTGTTGCAATTTATTAATATTTGAAATAAAACGGTGTAATGACTCCCTGTCCAACAATCACATAGTAAAAACGGTCAACTGCCATTTTAGTGGCACCAAAATAGAAGTTGAAAGTGATTGTTGGACAGGGAGTCATTACACAGGTTTATTTCAATTATCGTCTGAAAGATTCCCCTAAAACCTTTTTCATTTACGTATATGGGGGCAGATCCACAGAGATCTGCACCCGCGCAGCGTATCAGAAATACGCTACGCCGCCGTACCTTACCTGGCTTTAGTTCGAATCCAGGAAGATTTTGCGCCGTAAGTTACGGCGGCGTAGTCTATCTCTGGCGGCGGAATTCAAATCGGCGATTAGGGGGCGTGTTTCATTTAAATGAAGCGCGTCCCCGCGCCGAATGAACTGCGCATGCGCCGTCCCGAAATTTCCCGTCGTGCATTGCGCTAAATGACATCGCTAGGACGTCATTTTTTTTAACTTGAATTACGTCCATCCCGATTCACGGACGACTTACGCAAAAAAAAAAAAAAAATTCAAATTAAACGAGGGAACGACGGCCATACTTAACATGGCAGGTCTAACTATACGTCGCAAAATAGCAGCTTTAACTATACGCCGGAAAAAGACGACTACAGACGACGTAAGAGAATGCGACGGCCGCGTGTACGTTCGTGGATCGTCGGAAATAGCTGACCCGACGCGGAAAACGACGCAAACTCCACCCAGCGGACGCCGAAGTATTGCATCTACGATCCGAAGGCGTACGAAGCCGTACACCTGTCGGATCGAACCCAGAAGCTGTCGTATCTTGGTTTGAGGATTCAAACTAAAGATACGACGCGGGAAATGTGAAAGTACGCCGGCGTATCAGTAGATACGCCGGCGTACTCTCTCTGTGGATCTGCCCCATGGATAGCAAATCCTTGTGCTTCATACCCTTTATTCATACAGCCCAGGTGTTCCAGCCTAAGTACTGGACTGTACAGTGATCTTGATAACATGAAATGTGCTATTAGTCACTGATAATCCACCTTCAGCATTTCCTTGTGTATATATAGATGGTCGAGAATTACATAGCAAATAACGTACCCCAACTGTTAATAACAGGGCTTGTATCACTTCAAAGGAGGCTTGGCATTATTTTTCCTTTTTTTCATTAGATTGCTTATTTCATATGGTGCATTCAAGGTAATTATATATGAGTATTGTAATTAGACGTGATTGTCATTGCTTATTGCGCATAGTTTAATGGAGGAAAATTGAATTTCCAATAAAACTTAGCTCTTTTTATATATCCAGATGTCTTATATGTTTAGAAGAATAATGGTCTTTCACCGACAATTCTGCATGCTACTCTGCATCAATAAAGTGTACCTGTTACCTATAATTAAAAATGGCAGCCTTTTTCTAGCCTTGGTCACTATGAACCCATAATATCAATGAGGCAATATGCATCATATAACAGTCATGTCTCCAGTTTTTAAGTACTTAGCCAACCATATAGTAGGTTAGATGGACCAGGCAATTGCTGCCCCTATTTATTCAATTGTTTTAAGGAGACTCTGGTCAACTGCAGCTGCGGGTAACTACAGGCACCTGGAGGTGCACATACCTGCATCAGCCCCCCACCCCCTCAAGCTTTTTCTGTCCCAGCCAGATGCCAGGCGATTCTGATCATTAAAACTCCAAAACACCTGTGTAGCGACTGAGATCGGCGCTAAGCTTCCCTTAGATATTTCTATTGGCTTATCAGTATATTGAGCAGCCTCGATGGCCATCAGGGCTGGACTGGGACAAAAATTTGGCCCTGGACTTCACCCAGACTGCCCCACTTTGACAGGTCTCTCCCATGGCGGCCGGACAGCTCCCGCACCCCCCGGCCACCCAAGCCCCCTCTCCCCCTTCACTAGCCTCTAGCCGTTCTACTTTATTAGAGTAGAACGGCTGGTACTGGTACTCTTATAGGCAATACCAGTGGGGAAGCTAGACATTATTTCACCCGGGGCAAAGAATCATTTTGGTGCCCCTCCTTATTGGACAAGATTAGGCAGAAGTGAGAAACTCCCAGGCCATAGCTGTTGAGTCAGCTGTCTGTCCCCTCCCCCATGCTCCTCTGTCCTCCCCCTGCTTCTTTGTCCCCCCCCCTGCTTCTTTGTCCCCCCAGGTGAGCGCTGCGGGGAGGGAGAGGTGGTGAGCGCTACAGGGAGGAAGAGACAGAGGAGTGGAGGTGGGCGGCAGTCCGCTGTCATTGAAGCCGGCCCACTGAGCCATCGGCCCACCGGGAAACTCCCTGTAGTCTCATTGGCCAGTCCATCCCTGATGGCCAGTATAAATGTTCTGAAGGTCGGAATGGGAATGTCAGTGTGTCCTAACATTGGGCAATGATGGGAATGTTTGGGAGGCTTGCTGTACTATGTGAAGATACTTCTAGGTCAGGGGACACGAGGGAGGGGCCAAGAGCACCTGCGTGGGACCCGAGAAGAGGAGGATCATGGACGGAGGCTGCTCTGTGCAAAACCACTGCACAGAGCAGGTAAGTATAACATATTTGTTATTTTGATGTGAAAAAAAAAAAACAATGAGGGTTTAGTAACCCTTTAAAGCATTATCACATCACAAACAAGAGAGTGCAATGTATTTTTTCAGCACCCAAAGCCCCCCGCCCCCCCGACCTCTAAGGGGCCCGGTGGTCCCCAAGGCCCTGGATGGCATCCCCCTTTTTAAAGATAAAATATTTTCTTTTTGTTTGTCAGCACCCAAAGACCCCCCCCCCCCCGGCCTCAATTTGCAGTGGCAGCCCCCCCCCCCCCCCAGCTTCTCGATTTGCGCCCCCCCATTCTCAATTCGCGCCCCCCCCCCCGCTTCTCAATTTGCGATACTCCCCCCGCTTCTCAATTTGCAGTGGCAGCCCCCCCCTCCCCCCGGTTCTTTGCTCCAGGGAGCCCATGCCTGAAGATGTGTAAGGGGCCCCAAAAGCGGCCCTGGGACTACAGATCATCTCCCCTTCTCCTCAATTAAATAGCACAGGAGGGAGGTACTTCATAGTCCACACAGAGATAGCTGGGAACAATGGGCCAGATTCACAAAAGAGATATGACGGAGTATCTCAGATACTCCGTTGTATCTCTCAGTGTATCTATGCGACTGATTCATAGAATCAGTTACGCATAGATAGCCAGAAGATCTGACAGGTGTAATTGTTTTACACTGTCGGATCTTAGGATGCAGTACCGCGGCCGCCGCTGGGAGGAGTTTGCGTCGTAAACCAGCGTCAAGTATGCAAATTAGGAGTTACGGCGATCCACGAAGATTTTTTCCGTCGTCGCAAGTGTTAGATTTCCGTCGCAAAGATAGGGCACCTTTAATATGGTGGAAAAGTACTCCACCATGTTAAAGTATGCCCGTCTTTCCCGCGTCGCTTTTGAATTTAAAAAAAAAAAAAAAAATTCCCGGCGTAAGTGCTTTGTTGACGTCGTGATTCACAAAACGCCGGCGCGTCGTAATTTCGCGCAAAGCACGTCAGGAAATTTGCGACGGGAGCATGCGCAGTACGTCTGGTGCGGGAGCGCGCCTAATTTAAATGGTACCCGCCCCATTTGAATTGGGCCGCCTTGCGCCGGACGTGTTTACGATACACCGCCGCAAATTTCCAGGTAAGTGCTTTGTGGATCGGGCACTAAATCGGAAAACTTGCGGCGGTGTAACGTAAACGGGTTACGTTACGCTGCGCCCAAGCTACGTGAATCTGGCCCAATGTTATCTAAAAGGAGTGCAGGACAGGCAGAGAGCACAGCCAAAGATTTCTGGCAGGATCAAGCTATTTTATGAAGAGCTATAACAAAATGCTATATTTACCAGACCAAAACGGAACAAATAAGAACATTTTATTGTTAGGGATCGCATACACTTTAAAGAAACATACCTTAAGGCAATGAAAGGAGCATTTATCTTTATAGATTTTTCAATTGGACACATTTTTGAAAAGGAGGAAAGCGACTTAGTCAAATGGAAATTCCTTAAGCTGCTAAATGCATAAATCAACTGTAAAGAAAACATAAATGTTCTTTGTAAAAGCAGAATACTTCAACTGCCACTAAACCTTCTGAAGCTGAGACTACCAGGAGGAAGCTAATATTTAGGAAGCTCCAACTCTCCAAATTGCTTTTAGCGCTGATCCTAATCCTGTAGAAAGACCTCTTCTGTGATAAGAAGTGCTGATAAGCAGTCACATTAGAAATGCTGGGGGATTAGTCCAGGTTTGAGTACCCTTCCTTAAAGACGCATAGGGATCAGCTGAGCTGGAGGATGTTACAAAAGTCTCAGGAAAGAGCTCAGCTTTCACTTTCTAATCTAATTGAAGAGAAGCATGCATGAAAGTCTAAGGGACTTGCTCTTTGATGTAAAAGTGGGGCTTCTTATAAGCGACAGCTGAAACCCTCATTTACAGTTAGGCTAAATGTGTCAGAACAGGAATATGGGAACTGTGCTATAGAATTCTGGAAGAAGTATACACCTTGCTTGCCGTGTCCTTGCTTCGCTATTTTGTGGGTTAATGCCCCTGTACTAATGTTGGTATCTACGAGGGATGTATTGAAAGTAGTGCAAAAGTGGGCATAACTTTTTGATTATTTTACAAATAATGGTGGAGAAGGATCTGGGGGTTTTGGTAGATCATATGTAAGGATGAGCCGAACACCCCCCTGTTCGGTTCGCATCAGAACTTGCGAACACACCAAATGTTCGTGTGAACTTTAGAACCCTGTTAAAGTCTATGGGACTCAAACATTTGAAATCTAAAGTGTTAATTTTAAAGGCTAATATTGTCCTAAAAAGTGTTTGGGGACCTGGGTACTGTCCCAGGGGACATGTATCAATGCAAAAAAAAAGTTTTAAAAATGGCCGTATTTTCAGGAGCAGTGAATTTAATAATGCTAAAAGTGAAACAATAAAAGTGTAATATTACTTTAAATTCCGTACCCAGGGGGGGTGTAAAGTCAGCATGTGAAAAAGCGCATGTTTCCCGTACATAGAACTGTCCCTGCACAAAGTGTAATTTCTGAAAGAAAAAAAGGCATTTAAAACCGGCTTTGCGGCTCTAATGAATTGTCGGCTCTGGCAATTACAGAGATGCTTCATTCATAAAAAATAAAAATAAAAAAGCTGGGGGTCCCCCCAAATTCCATTAACATGCCCTTCAGGTCTGATATGGATATTAAGGGGAACCCCTCCGTCAATTTAAAAAAAATGACGTGGGGTTCCCCCCAAATATCCATACCAGACCCTTCAGGTCTGGTGTGGATTTTAAGGGGAACTCCACCCCAAAAAAAAAATAGGGTGGAGTTCCCCCAAAAATCCACACCAGACCCTTATCCGAGACCCTTTTTTTTTTAAATTTGGGGTGGAGTTCCCCTTAAAATCCACACCAGACCTGAAGGGTCTGGTATGGATATTTAGGGGGAACCCCATGTCATTTTTTTTTAAAAAACAGGCAATGTTCGAGTCGAACATGAGTTCGACTCGAACTCGAAGCTCATCCCTAATCATAAGCTTAATATTAACATGCAATGCCAAGCTGCGGTTTCCAAAGCGAGCAAAATCCTTTCTTGTATAAGAGAGGTATGGACTCCAGAGAGAGAGATATCATTTTGCCCCTGTACAAATCATTAGTAAGACCTCATCTGGAATATGCAGTTCAGTTTCGGGTCCCAGTTCTCAAAAAGGGATATCGGAGAACTGGAGAAAGTGCAGAGAAGGGCAACCAAACTGATAAGAGGCATGGAGGAGCTCAGCTATGAGGAAAGATCAGAGGAACTGAATTTATTCTCTCTGTAGGAGAGGAGATTATGTCCGCCGGGCACCCGCGATTGACCGTGAAAACAGCAGGACCGTGGATCTGTGTGTGTCACGTACCTGGTAGGAGTCTGAAATGATGAGGCCGGCCTCCCTTGTATCTCCAGCCCAAGCCCCACTGGAGGTGGAACAGATGGTGGCTAGGGTCAGGAGGAACACGAGTGCCTGTAAGTGTTGCGTGCAGAACTTGTAGGTGGAGTTGTAGGCTTGGAGGTGCAGGTAGAGCATCCAGTAAGGAGCTGGACCCTGAGAAGCTGTGAGGATGGACGGCCAGCGCAGGCACTTGGAGACCGCGTTGAGCCAATCAGGAGACAGGAGCAATGTCACAGGGATAGCCGGGTTTGCTAACAGGCAGGCAGCGAGGTAATCAGGGTATAAGCAGAAGCAAGGTCAGATGGGAAGCCAGGATCAGGAACCAGTAATCAGAGTAATCAGAGCCCAAAGCAGGGTCGTGGAAAGCCAAAGTTCAGCAACAGGAATCAAACCAGGTTAAACAGGTTTCAGAATATCAGGACACAGCTGAAGACCAGTCAGCACTTGTCAGAAGTCAGAGGATCCTTTAAATAGGCCGTCTGGCGCCAATTGTGGCCGGGGGTGTGCTCGCGCGCGTATGGGAATCTGCTGTTGCCAGTAAGTGTGCGCATGTGTGCGCGCCGGGTGCATTCTAACAGTTCTCTTACAGTGTGTGAACTGTAAGAGAAGCGCTGAAATCTAAAAATTTGTCTGGGCAGGAAGGGGGTGAAAATGTCCTGTATGGAAGTGGTTAAGGTCATCACAGAGAAGGGGGCACTCTTTACGTCTAGAGGAAAAGAGATTTCACCTCCAAATGCGGAAAGGTTCCTTCACAGTAAGAGCTGTGAACATGTGGAACAGACTCCCTCCAGAGGTGGTTCTGGCCAGCTCAGTAGATTGCTTTAAAAAAGGGCCTGAATACTTTCCTAGGGCTCCATGCACACTGGCCCTAAAAAAACGTCTGTTCTGTTTGGAGTAGAAAACGCTCATATAGAGTATTTTTTGGACAGAGTTTAGACAAGTTTAGGAGAGTTTTTAAAAACAATTCTGCCAATGAGCTCCAATCAGATGCGCGAATGAGAAGGATTTTTTTCCTGCCTCTAAACGTTGATCTCAAAATATGCCTGTAAACGTCCTAATGTGCATGGACACAAAGGATAACATTGAGCTGCTTCTACAGGCAGAACACAAAACTCCTGTAGAAGCAACGTCTTTTTCGCCAGTGTGCATGGAGCCTGAATGTACAGAATATAACTGGGTACTAATATTTATAGGTAAATTGATCCGGGGAAAATCTGATTGCCTCTCGGGGGATCAGGAAGGAATTTTTTCCCCTTCTATAGAAAATTGGATCAAACTTTGCTGTGTTTTTTCGCCTTCCTCTGGATCAACTGTGGGTGAAGGATTGTGTATATGGGATTGTATTTTTTATTTTTTTGTTGAACTAGACTTTTTTCAACCTAACTAAGACCCCTTTCACACTGAGAAGTTTTTCAGGCGATTTAGGGCTAAAAAAAAGTGCCTAAATACCACCTGAAAAACTCCTGCCCTGCAGTCTCAGTGTGAAAGCCCGAGGGCTTTCACACTGGAGCAGTGCGCTAGCAGAACTGCTCCAAAAGTTCTGCTAGCATCATCTTTGGAGCGGTGAAGGAAGGGTGTGTTTACCGCTTCTCCACCGCTCCTTCCCATTGAAAGCAATTGGAAACTGCTGTAATACCTCTGCAGAGGCGCATTGCAGGCAGTATTAACCCTTTTTCGATATTAACCCTTTTTCGGCCACTAGCAGGGGTTAAAACCGCACACCGCTACCGGCCGAATACAGCCGCAATTCCACGCCCATTCCGACGGTATAGCGCCGCAGTGTGAAACTATGTAACATAGATCATTCAAATTTCACATGTTGGTAGTTCTTATTCACAGCACTTCACTTTTTCCACATTTTGTTATGTTACAGCCTTAATACAAAATGGATTACATTCATAATTTTCCTCAAAATTCTACAAACAATACCAAATTTTTTTTAAATCTTTGTACATTTTTTAAAAATAAAAAAGGAAAAAAATCCCACGTACATAAGTATTCACAGCCTTTGCCATGACACTCAAAATTGAGCTCAGATGCATCCTGCTTCCACTGATCATCCTTGAGATGTTTCTACAATTTGATTGGAGTCCACCTGTGTTAAATGAAGTTGATTGGACATGATTTGGAAAGGCACACACCTGTCTATATAAGGTACCACAGTTAACAGTGCATGTCAGAGCACAAACTGAGCGATCATGGGAGAAGGGTCTTAGTCAATGAGGTGACCCGATGGTGACTTTGACAGAGCTCCAGTGTTTCTTCGTGGAGAGAGGAGAACCTTCCAGAAGAAAAACCATCTCTGCAGCACTCCACCAATCAGGCCTGTATGGTAGAGTGGCCAGATGGAACCCACTCCTCAATATGCCCATGAATGGTCAAAAGGAAGGAAGGAATAACACAGTGGGGAGGATTCCTTGTGTGGATGGGGGAATCTATTTGTTTTGTTTTATCAGCCCTCTGATTGATTGAAAAAAAGATGATCCATCTGTGGCCAGCCCAGTCCTGTATTTTGTAGCTACTACTGCATCCATCTGTGTCCCCTAAGGAAAATAACCTTCATTACCAGTCCCATAGACACAAGAGTGAGGCCTCTTACACAGGGCCGGATTTGCTCTCCCTGCTGCCCCAAGGCCAGGTTCCGCAATGCACCCCTTCCCCGCCAACCGAACCCCCCCCCCCCAAATCAACGGAGAATGGGCGGCACGGTTAGTTCAAATATTTTTTATTTATTTTTTACTTTATCACTTTTTTTTGTAGCTTGTCACTTACTTTTATAAATTTTTGTATAATTTTCTTATTATTTTCCTTATTATTTTTATTATTCTTTACATTTTTATTTTATTAATTTAATTATTATTTCTTATTATTTATTTATTTTTTATAAATTTTTTCACTTAACTTTTTTGCTATCACACAGGAGAAAACAATTCCCTGTGTGATAGCAATTGGAGGTGACATGTTCTCTTTATTGACCCTGTCACCTCCAAAACAGGAGTCCTAGCACTGTGCTAGAACTCCTGTCACAGCTGAGATGGGAAGAGCACAGCTCTCCCCTCTCTCTGTGTACATCGGCAGCAGTGACAGGAGACAGACTCTGTGGCCGGGGGGAGGACGGAGTCCCGAAGACAGAGCCAGCAGAGAGAGGTATATGGGGTGGGGGGAGAGGGGAGGACAGACGAGAGCACACATTTTACAAGTGATTTTGGCGACATCGCCGCAATCACTTGTTAACGAGCGAGCGGATTCCCCCATAACTTACCGCCCTTAACTGTATGTACGTCGGGGGACTCCATGCCACTGCCGCCCCTTGGCGCCCTGCCGCCCCAAGGCCTGGCCTCAGTGGCCTTGTGGGAAATCCGGGCCTGCTCGTACACACGACCGAGGAACTCGTCGTAAATGAAACATCGTTTTCCTCGACGAGTTCCTTGTTAGGCTTGTCGAGAAACTTGACAAGCTTTCTTTGCGTACACACTGTCAAGAGAATATCTTGTCGTTCTCAAACGCGGTGACGCTCAACACGTACGACGGCAGGGGAAGTTTGATTCCACTGGCACAACCCTTGGGGCTGCTTTTGCTAATCTCATGTTACTGCGTGTTAAGTAAAAGTTTGGTGAGAGACGATTTGCACTTTTCAGTCTGTTACAGCGTGACGAATGTGCTGTCTCCATTACAAACCCTACTTTTACCGATGGTGCGCTCCAGTCTCATACTTTATTCTGAGCATGCGCGGGTTTCTAAGCATACACACGAACATGTTTCTCATCGAAAAACCAGCCCGGCAAGGAACACAACGAGGAAATTGAGACTCCCATTGAGGAAAAAGAGAACTTGTTCTCTTTTTTTCTCGTCGAGTTCCTCGACAGTTTTCTCGATGAAAAACATACACACGACCGTTTTCCTCGGGAAAAAAAGCTCTGCCACCAAGTCTCTTAATGGATTCTGTCAAGGAAAACGGTCGTGTGTACGAGGCCTCAGTAAAAGGAAAGCTCTCCAAATAAGGGAAATCCTTTCTTAAACTGGCCATAGCTGGATCATTTATAATTTCATCCAGCCAGCACATGGATAGAGGAATCCTTCCAGTTGAGTCATTGTATTCTGACAGCTGGGACTTTCTACTGCCATTCCAATTTTCCAAAAAGCCCATTCAACACAACTCATTCTTTGGATCGACTTCTGTCAAGCAGAAGCAGCCACACGTGGATCGAAATTCAGCCGATGCCTACTGAACCGGACAAATTTTGATCCATCTAGGGCCAACTTCAGACAGTTGTCAACAGACAACAGACCACTGGAAGATTTCTGCTCTATTTCTGTACCAGTGACAGATCACATTTTTGGATTTCCCCTAAGTTGTCACTAGAACAGAAGGAGAGGAGAAAACTCCAATGGGAACACTGGTCGCCAGGACACATACTGTGGAAAGGGTGTGTAACGGAAACCCATCGCACTCCGAGTGAGTGCTTCTGTCATATACAGCTTCCTCCCAGTCTGAATATACATATCAGTAGAGTTGAGCGGACACCTGGATGTTCGGGTTCGGACCCGAACCCAAACTTTAAAAAAAAAGTTCGGGTTCGGGAACCCGAATCCGAACTCCGAACCCCATTGAAGTCAATGGGACACAGACTTTTAGTAAAAAAATAAATAAATGCGCGAGGTCCCCCCAAATTCAATAACCAGGCCAAGGGGCATGTCTGGGCTGTCCCAGTGACGTAGCAGAGTGTGCCTCAGAGGGGGACGGGGTCACGTGATGCGTGGCCCGCCTCCCCTATAAAAGAAATGTCAAAGCTCCGGCGCGTCATTCGCTGAGCTGTGCTCTGAATGGATGGATCTTTTCATCGCTGGACCAACCGGCCGTCGCTGGAGAGATCACCCGGCGCTGGATAGAGACAACGTTGGAGCAGGGATCGTCTATTTTCACCGTTGGATTTTTATTTGGTTTAATTAATAAAGTAATTTGTTCTACGGTGAGTGTTTTTTTTCCTGAAAACTACTATTTACACTTCCTTCGTGAAATGGTAGGGGTACAGTGTACCCCATTACCAATTCACACAGGGGGGGGTTCAGGATCTGGGGGTCCCCTTTGTTAAAGGGGTCTTCCAGATTCTGATAAGCCCCCTGCCCGCATACCCCCACAACCACCAGGCAAGGGTTGTGGGGATGAGACCCTTGTCCCCATCAACATGGGGACAAGGTGCTTTGGGGGGCACCCCAAAGCACCCTCCCAATGTTGAGGGCATGTGGCCTGGTGCGGTTCAGGAGAGGGGGGGCCGCACTCTGTCCACGCCATTTTTTTTTAAATTTGGGGTGGAGTTCCCCTTAAAATCCACACCAGACCTGAAGGGTCTGGTTATGGATATTTAGGGGGAACCCCACGTCATTTTTTTTTTAAATTGACGGCGGGGTTCCCCTTAATATCCATACCAGACCTAAAGGGTCTGGTTATTGAATTTGGGGGGACCTCCGCGCATTTTTTTTTCCCAAACTCCGAACCCGGACCCGAACTTTCAGCAATTATTTGGGTTCGGGTCCGGGTTCGGGAAAAACCCAAAGTCCGTACCGAACCCGAACTTTACAGTTCGGGTTCGCTCAACTCTACATATCAGATATTATAGTCACTTGCAACCAAGAACTAGGCAGTACCTTTTGGCTGCTGAACTGGAACTTGAACTGTTTATTTGAACACAGGTACATAGATATACACTCAGGGGACATTCCCCCTTCTTTGCATAATGACACCAGGCGTGGTAAACTACATTCAGTAACAGACACATAGGTGTATTCAAACTTCTCATCAGTAGACTGTCCAATCAGCAGGGAGAGCTGTTGGAGGAATCCCCCCCTCCCTCACAGCTAATCCACATATGCATCCCATAATACTTTTCTCCTAAGGCAAACAGACACAATAGAACAATGGAATACAGGCACTTAACAAATACATAGCGACCCTCACCCCACCTCAAACCATCTAGCAATGGTCTCTGGTGAAAGGTGGACTGTATCTTCATATATTCTTGAGGGATATTGTTTAGAAATATTAATGTACCAAGTGAAAGAGCCTCTTCATTCCTTCAACAAAAACCCACACATATATGACCCTGGATAATGGGTAAAAGGGAAATGCTGAGTCCGGTGTGGGTGTACGGTGAGTCTCATTAGTGCAGATCAGACTGGGGTTCTCAGTCATCCTGTGCCCTTAATAGACACAGGGTGACTTACACATAGGAGGGGGTGGGGGAGCTGGACAAGGAATTTCCAGAGCTCTCCAAGGTAAGCTGGATTCCACAAGCCCCTCACCCAAAGTGACTCCCGTCACAGGGTGCATCTTCTCCCAGGGGGCATACAGACAACAGTCGTAGCCCTTTAATTTTCACCCTGATAAAGAGGTCCATTGTGCTCCTGAAACATTGGTGTATTTGTTGCTGAAATTGGACTTTTTGTCATTGGATTTGCTATTGCCGTGCTGGTCTTTTTTTTCTATTAAATTATGCGGCACTGCTGTTTAGTCATGCACTTACCCTCCATTAGGGGTTATTTAGAAGTCTATGTGGCATAGTTTGATGTAGTTAGGAGTAAGATGTTAGTTAGGTTTAGGCTGGAATCCTACTTTAAAGCGGAGGTCCGCCCACCCCTGTAAGAATTAAAAGCCAGCAGCTACACATACTGCAGCTGCTGACTTTTAATAATAGGACACTTACCTGTCCTGGAGTTCAGCGATGTCGGCACTGCAGTTGATGTTTCCATCAGCTGTCAGGTGCTGCCGCCACCATTGCCGGTAAGGGAACCCAGCCGAGCTGCTGACTTAATTCACAGCTGTCCAGTCTCCCGGATGTGGGGACAGGATACCTGTCTGGCACCGGAGGGGGAGGAGACAAATGAGCGGAAGTTCCACTTTTGGATGGAACTCTGCTTTAAGTATAAGTTCACTTTGTTTTCCTATTCCATATTCCATATTGACTATGTCCAGTAAATTACACAGACTTTTTGAGTTAGTATTTTATTAGCAATACAAATACAAGTTCTTAAACTAATTATGGATCATATATTTTGTGAATTAGGCACCATAAAAGTCCTTTATAAAAAAATAAAAATAACAAAAAAGAAGCAAACATCATGTCATGGTGATCTTGACAGTGGATCATAAAAAATTAAATTAACGTCTGTAAATTAACGAGTGTAGCTCAGAGAAGTCATACCTTTTATTTATTCTTGGAATTCATGAAAAATAATTTAACTTATTCCAAGAGAACAAATTTAGTATGTATAATGGTTGTATATGACTTATAACAGTGCCCATAGACTATACTTTCTATTAAGCCTGAAAGGTATTTTTATACCATGTAAACCAACTGGCCCAACTGATGGCCTATAACAGTTCCCATAGACTGTGCTTTCTATTGAGCATAAAAGGAGGTTTTATACTTTGTCATCCAACAGTTGGCCCATCTGATGGCCTCCACCAACTTTTGGGAAGCTGATTGTCTATGTTTTTTTATGAAATGACTGCGGAGGCTATTTTCTTCTTTTTTTATTAAGATATTAAGATGTTATGGACAACAGCTGGTCCATACAATGACCTATAACTGTGCCCAAAAACTGTGCTTTCTAGTGACCTGAAAGGACGTTTTTCACCCAACAGTTCACCTATCTGATGCCTTCCAGTACCTCTACCAATTTTTGGGAAGATGAGGGATCTTTGCTTCTTCATCAAACGACTGCAGAGGGTTTTTTTTCATTCTTTTAAAGAGACAAAAGCATGTTCATACAATGGCCTATAACTGTGCCCACAGACTGTGCTTTCTATTGCACCTGCTAGTCTGCATGTTTTATCTTTTTTAAACTTTGTCACAGTGCCCATGGACTGTGCTTTCTATTGGGCATGAAAGGATATTAAGACTTTGTCAACTCACAGTTGGCCCATCTGATGGCCTATAACAGTGCCCTTGGAGTGTGCTTTCTTTTGGGCCTGAAAGGACATTTTAGAATTTGTCAACCAACAGTTGGCCAAACTGATGGCCTATAACAGTGGTGCCCATAGACTGTGCTTTCTATTGAGCATAAAAGGAGGTTTTATACTTTGTCAACCAACAGTTGGCCTATCTGATGGCCTCCACCAACTTTTGGGAAGCTAATTGGTCTATGTTTTTTTATGAATGGACTGCAGAGGCTATTTTATTTTATTTTTTATTATTTTTTATTAAGATATTAAGATGTCATGGACAACAGCTGGTCCATACAATGGTCTATAACAGTACCTATAGACTGTGATTTCTATTGGCCCGAAAGGACATTTTAGATTTTGTCAACCAACAGTTGGCCCATCTGATGCCCTCTACCATTTTTTGGGAAGTTGAGGGATCTTTGCTTCTTTATCAAAGGACTGCAGAGGGTTTTTTTTTTATTCTTTTAAATTAGATGCCATAGACAAAAGCTTGTTCATACAATGACCTATAACTGTGCCCACGGACTGTGCTTCATATTGCACCTGATAGGTCTTTTTAGACTTTGTCAATTAACAATTGGCCCATCTGATGGCCTATAAAGGTGCCCTTGGACTGCGCTTTCTATTGGGTATGAAAGGATGTTTAGACTTTGTCAACCAACAATTGGCACATCCGATGGCCTATAACAGTGCCCATAGAGTGTGCTTTCTATTGGGCCTGAAAGGACATTTTAGAATTTGCCAACCAACAGTTGGCCCATCTAAAGGCCTCCACCAACTTTTGGGAAGTTGATTAATCTCTTCGCTTCTTTATCAAACTATTGCAGAAATGATTTTTCGTTCTTTTTTTATTATAATGCAATACACAACAGTAATAATGAAGAAAAAAAAACATTTAAAACAAGAACAGGTTTGACACCTGTGACTAGTACAGTAGATAATCCTTCCAAAAAAAATATCATTAATAAAATTGGTCCCAGAGGGCCCATGTGGTCCAAAATTATATACATTCCATCCATCAGGGGAACTTTTCCCACTCACGAATCAGGATATGGTAATCCAGGGAGGGGCAAGTAATCAACAATCCACATAAGGTTTTGGGTCAAGGATCCAGGCACCCAGTTCAATTTTGTTGTAAGGTGTTCTAAAGTTGACATCCTTCCATAATTACCACATGTATTTAGTGCCAGGACAAGGTCATCCAGCGCCCAGGGCACAGATGCCAAACTGCAGCCCCTACCCCTTAGGGTTAGGGTCAGGGTGCCATCCCTGCAATAAACATTGAGCCCAGGGCAGCCTCCCCTCCTGCCCACCCCGTGTCCCGGCCCTGCATGTATTTACTCAGAAAGAGTGGTATTAGTGTTTATCCTGCAACCCCAGACTTTGTCAAAGTTGGAAGATACACGTCTGTTAGAATAGGTGGCTTTATAGAATGGTAAGGACTTATTTATGAAGACTTTCCAGGCTTGTATTATGGGTGTGCTGGTGGACGTTATTTTCTAAAGGGAACCTGGCACTGAGAAGTCATGGTCTCTTATTTCTTTTGAAAATACATATCTCAAATGGTTTTTCCTGTGCCTGCTCTGTGTTATCCCTCCGTTCATCCACGCGTTTGACTTTTGACATTGTTCTGTTCACCTCTGATGGCATTTGACTTAAACCTGCAGATAAGTGGCCACCACTATTAGCAAGGACTTGAAAACAGACACTTGTCATTTTAGGTCACTTATCTCTTAACTCTATCCGGTAAAATGTCAAAAGTGCCCCGAGGCTACTTCTTTCTTATCGCCTCTAATTAGATATAGTCAATGGTGGTTTAAAGTGCAATAGGTAAAAGGAATGTCATGTTTTATCTTCACGCCAAACAGAAAAAATAATATGCTTTCAAAGCCCGTCAGCTTCTGTTTTATGTAGGCTCGAGTGGAGGAACTATGCTTTCAGTCAAAGTCAATGTATGTTTGTGCAAGGTAAAATGTTTTAGGCATAATGACTGATGTGAATGTACATAATAAGCAAAGAGCCTTAGAAATGGTCATCTCTATATGAATTCCTGTAACAAAAAATAAATAAATAATGAAGAGACTGTGCTGTGCCTGTGTATAGCTGTATGAGTGTAAGCTAACATCTAAAACAAAACTCCAGGAAGAAAAATGAATGTACTAGTAAAAGAAGCTTTGCAACACTCAACCTGGAACTGTGTTCCACCACTCCTTTTCGACACAAGATGTCCCAAATTGTAAGGGGGCTTATGATTGGCCTGGTGTTGGCACCAAACTATGCAAGTCCCCTCTGCGCTTCTTCTTGGATAGGACAGCTGTCCACCTGTTGTTGATGGACCCCTCCGCCATATTGTGTCATACTCCTGGCCATAGGCCTGCTCACGATATTCCCAGCCGTAGGCCTTAACCCCCCTGGCAGTATTCCCGAGTCTGACTCAGGGTTAAATTTTTGTGCTGCGATCGGTAACCCCGAGTCAGACTCGGGCTCCCCTCGCAGAATCCACAGGCTTGGTTTACTTACCTTGTCCCTGGATCCAGCGATGCCACCGCGCTGTGCGAGCGGGACCTCGCTCGATTCACACAGTGTCCTCCTGTGCCGCCGATCTCTGTTCCCTGTGACGTTACGACGCCCGGGGCGGAGAACGGCACCAAATTCAAAAAGGTAAACAAACACCTTACATACAGTATACTGTAATCTTATAGATTACAGTACTGTATGTAAAAAATACACACCCCTTGTCCCTAGTGGTCTGCCCAGTGCCCTACATGTACTTTTATATAATAAAAACTGTTCTTTCTGCCTGCAAACTGTAGATTGTCCATAGCAACCAAAAAGTGTCCCTTTATGTCAAAAATGGTTTTAGAGCAGCTAGAAAACAGCGATAATAAATTATAATCACTTGCAGAATTGTGCGATAGTGATTTGTGGGAAAATTCGTCATAAAAAAATAAAAGTAATGACGGCGACAATTCTGCAACTGAGCAAATTTCAGTGATTTTGAGTTGATTAAATTATTGAACAATTTTTATTATAATTATATTATTATTTGTTATAATTATTTATAATTATTTATTATAATTGATGCCTACTAGACTCTTGTTTGGTCAGATTTAAGTGAGTTATTCCTAAGAATTACAGGCCTACAGTATAAAACGCCAAATTTCCTTGCAAATAATGGTACTGCTTTCAGCACCTTTTTCCTGAAATAATCATACCGCCAGGGAGGTTAATATTCTGGAATAAAGGAATGTCCATGCATAACACGCACTTTCCGCACTTTACACTTTATCCGTGAGATCTGACATCACATTTAAGCTCCATAGTGGTAATCTCGAGTCTGGCTCGGGGTGAAATTTCAGTACCAAAAGCGGTAACCCAGAGCCAGTCTCGGGATTGCATTGCAGGATCCACGCAAAGTTACTTACCTTGTCCCCTGGATCCTGCGATGTCTCCCCGCTGTGTGTGTCAGCTGTCATCTCGCTCGATTCACACAGAGCCCGAGTGATGCCAAGCTCCGTTTCCGGCGAGCATTGCGACGCACGGGGACGGAGTTCGGCGCCAAATAAAAAAATAAATAAAACCAAAGTATACTGTAATCTTACAGATCACAGTACTGTATAAAATTATTTCACATCCCCTTTGTCCCTAGTGGTCTGCCCAGTGCCCTGCATGCACTGTTATATTATAAAACTATTATAAAACTGTCCGTTTACTTCAAAAGTGGTTTTAGAGCAGCTAGAAAACAGCGATCATAAATTAGAATCACTTACAGAATTGAGCGATAGCGATTTGTGGGGAAATTTGTCATTAAACACTGAAAGTAATGACAGCGACAATTCTGCAACTGAGCAAATTCCTGTGTTTTTGATTTGATTACATTATTGAATAATTTGTATTTATTATTATTATTATTATATTATTATTATTATTATTATTATTATTTGTTATAATTATTTATAGTTATTTATTTTATTATAATTTTGATTTTGTGTTTCAAAATTTATCATACCCGGGATGTCTACTAGACTCTTGTTTGGACAGATTTAAAGTGGTTGTAAACCCACTTTTTTCACGTTTGCCTACAGGTAAGCCTTATTATAGGTATAAAGTATAAAGAATATCTCCTAAACCTGTATGGTTTAGGAGATATTCCCCTCACAATGTGCCGCTGCGCAGGGGGGATCCTCGGCTGAAGGGCCGGCCCCGCCGACCCATGCCGGAAAGGAAATCTCCCCCGCGCATGCGCGGGAGTGACGTCATCGCCGCTCTAGCCAATCACAGCGCTGGAGCGGCGATACCCGGAAGACACGCCGAGGCGTGGACCAGGTAAGTTACCTACCTCGTTCCGAGGTAAGTATTTCATAATGAGCTAATATGCGGTGCATATTAGCTCATTATGACTTTTTCCTTGCAGGTGTAAAAAAAAAAAATTATATGCGGGTTTACAACCGCTTTAAGTGAGTTATTCCTAAGAATTACAGGCCTACAATATAAAACGCCAAATTTCCATGCAAAACATTGTACCGTTTTCAGCATCAAAAATCTGACATAATCATACCGCCAGGGAGGTTAACATACACGTAGAATTTTTCATCACGGAACGCCATACATAGGAGTAGACATGCTGTAGTTCTCATTTAGGCGCAGAACAACAGCACATCATTTTGTAAGCCATCTTACCACTTGCTGACCTTTTCTGGAACTTTTTGTTTACAAATGTAAATTAGTATTTTTTGTTAGAAGATTACTTAGAACCCCCAAATATTTTATATATATACATTTTAGCAGAGACCCTAGAGAATAAATTGGCGATTGTTGCATTATTTTACACTATATTTGCGCAGCGGCCTTTCAAACTAAATTTTTTTGGAAAAGGGTACACTAATGAATAAAAAAATAAAATAAATAGTTACCCTAATTTTTTGTATAATGTGAAAGATGTTATTACGCAAAGATACCTAACATGTCAAGCTTTAAAATTGTGCATGCTTGTGGATGGCGGCAAACTATGGTAACTAAAAATCTCCATAGGCAACACTTATGCCGCATACACACGGTCGTTTTTCGGCATGAAAAAAAAAATCATTTTTCCGCATGTCCAAAAAACGACGTTTTTCCAACTTCATCATTAAAAACGATGTTGCCCACACACCATAGTTTTTGAAAAATGATGAACAAAGCGCGGTGACGTACAACACGTACAACGGCACTCTGAAGGGGAAGTTCCATTTGCCTTGGGGCTGCTTTAGCTGATTCCGTGTTAGTAAAAGATGATTCATGCTTTTCTGTCTGTTACAGCGTGATGAATGTGCTTACTCCATTATGAATTGTAGTTTTACCAGAACGAGCGCTCCCGTCTCATAACTCGCTTCTGGTCATGCGCAGGTTTAAAACCTCGTTTTAGCCCACACACGATCATTTTTTACAACCCGTAAACGACATTTTAAAAAACGACGTTAAAAAATGCAGCATGTTCGATTTTTTTTTTTTTTTCGTTTTTCAGAAGCCGAAAAACGATGTGAAGCCCACACACGATGATTTTAAATGACGTTTTTAAAAACGACATTTTTTTTCATGCCGAAAAACGACCTTATGTACGCGGCACAGGTTACCAGTTTAGAGTTACAAAGAAAGTGTTGCACTAGAATTATTCCTCTTGCTCTAACAAACGTGGCGAAATTTCACATGTGTGGCATGAACGCCATTTACATATGCGGGCACGACTTACGTATGCGTTCGCTTCTGCGTGTGAGCTCGAAAGGATGGGGCGCTTTAAATTATTTTATTTTTTCCTTATTTATTTTATTTTTTTAAAACATCCCTTGTAATAGAAATAAGCATCACAGGTCCTCTTTTTGAGAGATCTGTGGTCAGCAAAAGATATTTTTTTTTTTTTACATATTTATTTTAAGAAAAAAAAATGTGTTTATATCCGAGAACCAGAAGTGAGGTCACGCCGGTTCTCCAAGAGCATAGAGACAAGTGGAGGCCATCTTTCCCTCACTACCTGGCCAGAGAACAGGCCACATTGGATGTGTCCCCATATGTACCTTTAGGGGGGTTTGGACTACCTGCCCCACCCTCTCCGCATCTGATCTACTGTTGTTTTTGTAAGTGCTCCTGAAGAAGCATTACCACTACGCGAAACATGTCGAGCAATAAGCAACTTTTGTAGCTGGATGCTACCACCCCTTAAAGAGTAATCATTGGATACCTGACAAATAGGAGATTATGTTTTTTTTCTGTATCTCTCATGTGTTGTAATGATTTGGAGGCTCCCTACCTACAATTTTAGGGTTAGTGGTGACACCAGCCAAAATAGTTGGCTGTCAATATAATAAAAATATGTTAATTATGTAATATTTAAATGTGAAAAAAAAAAATGATTTATCTTTAGTGTGGTGCCAATAAAGTCCCAATGGGGGTTATTTACGAAAGGCAAAACCACTTTTCACTACAAGTGCAAACTACAAGTGCAAAGTGTACTTGAAATTGCACTGAAAGTGCACTTGGAAGTGCAGTCGCTGTAAATCTGAGGGGAAGATCTGAAATTAGGGGAAGCTCTGCTGATTTTATCATCCAATCATGTGAAAGCTAAAATGCTGTTTTTTATTTTTCTTGCATGTCCCCCACAGGTCTACAGCGACTGCACTTCCAAGTGCACTTTGCACTTGGATATGCCTTTCATAAATAACCCCCAATGTCTTTCCTACTTATCCAATATCTTGATATTCAGGGATGAGGCACTGTTTTTTTTTTTTTTATGAAAGGCAAATCCACTTTGCACTACAAGTGCAAAGTGCAATAGGTCTGGGGAGTTTCCTGGCCATGGAACCAAAATGTTGATGTTTAGTTCTCTAAGCCACTTGCCTTATGGCAAGTTGCTCCATCATGCTGGAAAAGGCATTGTTCCTCCCCAAACTGTTCTTGAATGGTTGGGAGAAGTTGCTCTCTGAGGATGTTTGTGTACCATTCTTTGGGCCAAATCCACAGCCCCGCAGCGCAACGTAACTTAAGTGATTTAAGTTACACTGCCGCAAATTTCCTAAGTTAGGTATCGATCCACAACACACTTACCTGGAAATTTGCGGCGGTGTAACTCAAATCCGTCCAGCGCAAGGCGTGCCGAATCTAATGGGGCGAGTCCCATTTAAATTAGGCGCGCTCCCGCGCTGGACGTACTGCGCATGCTCCGTCGGGTAACTTACCCGGCGTGCATTGCGTTAACTGACGTCGCTCCGACATCATTTGCTTAGACGTTAACGTAAATGGCGTCCAGCGCCATTCACGAACGTCTTACGCAAACGACGTAGAGTTGAAAATTTTGACGCGGGAACGACGGCCATACTTAATAGGGCTTAGTCAAATAGGACTCAGCCCTATTTTTACGCGGCGTAACTAACGACGTAGATTTAGCGCGACGGGCCCGTTGGAACGTTCGTGGATCGCCGTAAGTGTTCATTTGCATATTCTAGGCCGGCCGCAATGGCCTCGCCACCTAGCGGTCGGCCTAGAATTGCATCCTTAAGATCCGACAGTGTAATTTAATTACACATGTCGGATCTTCTGCCTATCTATGGTAAACTGATTATGTGGATCAGTTCCATAGATAGAAACAGGGATACGCCGGCGTATCGGTAGATACGCCGGTGTATCCCTTTTGTGGATTACCCCCTCTGTTCTTAGACAAAATTGGGTGTGAGCCCCCCACTTCCTTGGCTGAGAAGCCCCCCACTCACTTGGCCGAGAAGCCCCCACACATGAATGGTCTCAGGATGCTTTACTGTTGGCATGACACTCACCTTTTCTTCCTTGGACAATGTTTTTTCCGAATGCCCCGAACAAACAATCGGAAAGGGGGTTCATGAGAGAAAATGACTTCCCCCAGTCCTCAGCAGTCCAATCCCTGTACCTATTGCAAAATATCCGTCTGTCCCGGATGTTTTTCCTCTAGAGAAGTGGCTTCTTTGCTGTCCTTCTTGACACCAGACCATCCTCCAAAAGTCTTCTCCTCACTGTGCGTATCGATGGACTCACGCCTACCTGCTGCCATTCCTGAGCAAGCTCTGCACTGGTGGTGCCCCCCGAACCTGCAGCTGAATCAACTGTAAGAGACGGTCCTGGCACTTGCTGGACTTTCTTGGGTGCCCTGAAGCCTTCTTCATAAATGCAGTGGAAATATTTTTTTTTTTATGGGATTACCGTATATACTCGAGTATAAGCCGAGTTTTTCAGCACATTTTTTTGTGCTGAAAATGCCCCCCCTTGGCTTATACTTGAATCAGGTTATCTGCCGCTGTGTCAGTATTGATGCAGAGGGAGGGAAGGAAAGCCATATTATGGCGTACATTGTCCCTTCTGATACACAGCAGGGCTATGTGTATAGGAAGCCTGTGCCGTCCACGCTGTCCCGCCTCCTCCTTGTCTGGCCGTGACGAGGAGGAGGCGGAGCTTTGTCACAGTGGACGGCGCAGACTTCCTATACACACAGCCCTGCTGTAAATGTGAGGGAACAATGTTTGGCGTAATATGGCTTTCCTTCCCTCCGCATCAATACTGACACGGTGGATAAAGTACATTGGCATAGAGAGGATGCTTATGGGCACAGTGAGGCTTGAAATGGGCACAGTAAGGCTGTCATGGATATGCAATAAAGTTTGGCAGCTTACCTGATCTCCATGTGTTCATTAGAGGCCTGACCCTCCTTCTGACTGTCTTTTATCACCTTCCTCCCTGTATTGCTCCACCCTAGGCCATCCCAGAAAGCCTATATTAACCACTGCACTGCTAGTCTGCTTGGCTGTTCAACCATGTTGTTAGCTTTAGTTCCTGTCTGCAGTGTGCTACGATTATCTTCCTGTGTACCGTTTTTGGCTCGTCCCTGACTTCTCCTGTTTCCCTGTGATCCTGACCTTTTGCCTGCCCCTCGGTTACCCTTGTCTGCCTGTTGCCCTGACCTCGGCTTACCCATCACTACCGTTTGTCCTGTTTGCTGCTTCACCTCTCTCCCTGCGGAGCGTGACCTAGGGGATCCCAGGGAGTCGCGACCTGGACCCAGCTGCGGCGAAGGCCATTCTCACCACTAGAGGCTCTGGTGAACACAAAGCTGGGTCTTAGACTCCGCGCCCTGGGCGATCTTGGGTTCACGCTTCCCCTCTAATCGCAACAGTCGGCCATAGGGTTCACTACCCTGTGGTGCATCCCTGACCCCAACGGGGTGCACTTGTCACCTGGCCACAGGTGACCTGATAAAGGCTTGCAATGGGCACAGTGAGGCATGCCATGGGCACAGTGAGCCATGCCATGGGCACAGTGAGGCTGGCAATGGGCACAGAGAGGCGGCAAATGGGCATTGTTGACCCTCTTTTCCACTTACAGTAGCTGCTGCATTCTCACTCTAGGCTTATACTCGAGTCAATGAGCTTTCCCAGTTTTTTGTGGTAAAATTAGGTTTGTACACTGTCCTGTATTCCCATCAGTCTCGGTGTGCACTCACTCCCCACAGGGGTACCATACACCGGGCCCCAACTACAGGCTGGTATCAGTGGTTCTAGCCCCACACGTTGGGCAATATCTTTATACAGCTGTGCAGGATCACATTTCAAATTAAATGCATTTCTCAAGATGAATCTCCTCTCCTTTCTAATGAAGCATCATTCCAAAGAATATATTAATGACACAAAAAGGAAGCAATCCAGATGGATCAGTGGGAGTGTCATAAAAAAAAAGGACCGCTAACCCAACAAGTTATTTGTCACTATTTACAAGTATAAATTTCAAAACCTTGGCTCTGAAAGTCAGAGTAATTCTTCCATAGATCTGACATACAGAAAGTACATCTAGAAGGTCAGATAACCCAAGGTCATATTAACCTTGGCACAGGAACAGGAAAAATATTTTGTAGCAACCACATTGAAATATGGTTTGACTTATAACAATATCACCTTGGACCTTAATAGTCTGATCTCATAGACTATGAACTCTGTGAATGGAAAGTAATGGGACGGAGGTAAATGTAGTGTCCTTAGTAGTTTCCTTTTACACAATTCAGAGGAACCAATGCAGAATGGAATGGTGTTTCTGTAAATATTCATGACAACTTGACAGCTGAAAGCAATGACGGTTGGCTGTGTTTTGCATGGGCATGCTTAGTTAGCACTCAGTACTGACAATTTAAAGGGTAGTCTAGTCTAGAAATTGAACATACACTATATTGTCAAAAGTATTGGGATGCCTGCCTTTACACGCACATGAACTTTAATGGCATCCCAATCTTATGCCTAGTACACACGATCGTTTTTCCCGTCGGGAAAACTACTGTGTTTTCCTTTGGCCGGGAAAACCGGACGTGTGTATGCTCCTTAGCAGTTTTCTCGACAGGTTTAAAAAATGAGAACATTCTCTTTTTTCTCGTCGTGAATCACTGCGTTTTTTTGCGCAGTTTTCCTATAGGAAACACTGCGAGGGAGCATACACACGGCCGGTTTTCCCGACCAAAGTTCTCCTGGCAGTTCTCCTGTTGAAAAAAACGGCCGTAGGTACAGGGGAAAAGGGACCGAGCCGGTTCCTGTTTTTCCCGGCAGTCTTTTGACCGTCAGGAAAACCGATTGTGTGTACTAGGCATTAGTCTGTAGAGTTGAATATTGAGTTGGCCCACCCTTTGCAGCTATAACAGCTTCAACTCTTCTGGGAAGGCCGTCCACAAGGTTTAGGAGTGTGTCTATGGGAATGTTTGACCATTCTTCCAGAAGCCCATTTGTGAGGTCGGGCACTGATGTTGGACACGAAGGTCTGGCTCACAGTCTCCTCTGTAATTCATCCCAAAGATGTTCTATCAGGTTGAGGTCAGGACTCTATGCAGGCCTTTCAAGTTCCTCCACCTCAAACTCGCTCATCCATATATTTATGGACCTTGCTTTGTGCACTGGTCCAAATCATTTGGTGGAGGGGGGATTATGGTGTGGGGTTGTATTTCAGGGGTTGGGCTTGGCTCAATATAGTGTAGTTTGTTATTGGTGGTGTTTAGAGATGTGCACAACAGAAAAATGTGTTTAATTTTACCTTGAGTTCATTTGTTTTCCATTTGTCAACCACATGACTTAGATGTATGGCGACGGAGCGGCTCTTATGTGCCAGATCAAGTGTCTAGCATGTGAACTGGCACTTCCAGGTAGGGAGGCCACCGGTGCGCTACTTCTGCTGTGAAGCCGATCAGCAGGCGCCGGCCAATGGATGTCCGTCGGCACAAGCCGATGTTCATGAAAACACACAGACCGGCATTCTGTCTATGTAAACAAGGCAGTGCTCCATTCTGACAAGGGGGAAGTGATGGATTTTCTTTCCCTGCAAAGCAGGAAAAAAATCCATCACATCCCTTAGTAAAAGCAGCCCATAGTACACAAAAACACTGGGAGAAAAGCAAGGTGCGCCAAAAACTAAGTGCAATAGAAGATTCAAAGAATGGTATATTTGATTAAAATCAGACAAATGGCTACTCACACTTCTATAAAGATCAATAGGCATATAACAGTATAATACTATGTTTACTCAGCGGGTCCCCGGTGGATAGTGGTGTGTAGATGTTAACACGAGAGGAGAGGAACAACCGGCCGGACATTTGTCTCGTCATCTCGGAAACCAACATGGCGATAAAGTTTTAAAGCATCCGCTTCTTTGTAAGATCTAAATGGCTATTGATCACTTTTTAGATCTGACGAAGAAGCAGTATTTATGATGGACTGAAGAGTCTATTTATAGGTAAGCCAATGAGGAAGGAGTTGCAGTAGTCAAGGCGAGAGATAACCAGGTAGTGAATCAAGAGCTTTCCTCATCATCATGGCTTAGGAAGGGACCTAGTTTAGAAATGTTGCAGAGGTTGAGGCGGCAAGTTTTGGAAAGGGAAGGTGGGTCCGAAACGACAGTTCAGAGTCCAGGATAACACCTAGCACCCTGACATGTGGGGATGGGTGGATGGTTGTGTGTCAGGGGAAGAGGCACGTGGGGGAGGAAATATTTTGAGCTCCATTTTGGACAAATTGAGTTTGAGGAAGTGGTGTGACATCCAGACAGATATGTCAGTTAGTAAATTAGTGATGTGTGAGGAGACTGATGGAGTGAGTTGAGGGGTGGAGAGATAGATTTGGGTGTTGTCAGCATAGAAATTATATTGAAAGCTGACACAGGGAAGAGGTGTAGATTGAAAATAAGAGAGGTCCAAGAACAGAACCTTGGAAGACCCCGACAGAGAAGGGAAGAGGAGAGGAGGAAGTAGAATTGTAAGTGACACTGAAGGTGCAATGGAATAGGTAGGATGAGAGCCACCGAAGAGCGCAGTCATAGAGACCGAGGGAGTAAAGTTTTTTTTTTTTTGAGGAGGGGTGGTCAAGTATGTCAAAGGCAGCCGGAAGGTTTAGAAGTAGGAGTACAGAATAGTATCTGTTGGTTTTTGCGGTAAGTAAGTAATTTGTGAGTTTTAGAACAGAAGTTTCTGTGGAGTGTTTAGGGCGAAATCCAGACCGAAGGGGATCAAGAAGGTTATTCTTTATGAGGTGGTCACTCAGTTGGTTGTAGACCAGGCTTCAAGGAGTTTAGAGGAAAGGGGGAGAAAAGAGATAGGGCGTAGATTGTTAAGATTAGTAGGGTCCACGGATGCCTTTTTAATTATGGGGGTGACCAGTGCATGTTTTAAAACATTGGGGGAAGATGCCAGAAGAGGGGGAGCGATTGAAGATATGGGTTAGAGAGTGTAGGATAGAGTCAGAGGGTGACCGTAGTATTTGAGAGGGAATAGGGTCCAGTGGTTAGGTGGGCATTAGAAAGGAGTTTAGTAACTTTGTCTATAGTAGCAAGTTTTAAATAAGGGGAGTGCCAATTGTACCTGTTGACATGAGGTGTTAACTGGGGGAGATACCTGTAGAGTGGAGATGTCATCACGAATTGTATCAATCTTATTTTTGAAGTGATTGGAGATCTCCTGGGCAGTCAGTGAGTTAGTGAGGGGAGGCAGTGGAGGTTGAAATAGAGAGTTGAAGGTAGAGAAGAGTTGACAGGGACTGGATGAGAAGGTGTTAATGAGAGTGGTAAAATAGGTCTGCTTGGCAGTGTAGAGGCAAGAATTGTATTTTTGGAGGACAGATTTGTATTGGTTGAAGTCTTTGAGAGACTTGGTATTAAGCCACAATCATCAGCCAGCAATGCACTTGCGATGCCGCAGTGAATTATGGGCTGTGACACGCCACTCGAATTTGGCACAAACGGCCCATAACGTTCGTAATTCGACGAACGGTCGAATATACGGTGTTTGAGTCGAACATGAGTTTGACTCGAACACGAAGCTCATCCCTACTGGATAGGACTCTCTCACCAGCCTATCAGCCAGAATGTCACACGGAACTTTAGAAAAGTCTCTGCCACAGACCTTCCCAAAGATGGAGATGTATTCGGTCCAGAATCCTTCTCAACACAGGATTAAGCACCCGGATCTCTCTTGAATAAACTTTGGTAATTCAAAACTGACAGCCGACCATCATTCAGTCCTTCAGTAATGGTGCGTCCTTCGATTAAGTTCAAGGCCTCTCCTGAGATACCAGCCTCGTGCTCGGTACTCCCCCAGACAAGTTCTTCATCAGGCAGCTTCCTCCCGCAGGACGGACAGAACAGGACCACTCTACAATTGTAGACCCTTGTCTGACTACCAGGTCTACATGGCAGATTTCAACCCCGGACTAACGTGGTCTTGGAGCCAGGAACACTTGAACACGCACCCCCGGCCATGAGGGCCACACACGGGAGAGGCGGTGGGACGACAGCCAGAGACGGCCTCACAACGACGTTGACCCAGAACTAATGACGTCTGTCCCTTAATTACTCTCCCCCAGCATGCACAGCGAGGCGACCAACCCCCACTGATTGGCTGCTGAGGAAAACACCCAATGCACCTTGACTCGACTGCTGCCACCCTTGGCCTGGGGTGGTTCAGGCACCCCAGTCAACAATAGTGGTCACTCACAGTACAGCCATGGCTGGAACAGAGGCCCAAATTTGGCAAAAATAACACAGTCAGAGGCAACTAAATCTCTGACCATCCTCAAAATTTAGGGCAGTACCAGCTATAAAAGTAGCAGGACACTACATTAGCATGTGGGATTAGAGTTAGAAAGAGGTGATGAGTGCAGTAATAGGGAGATGGGAGAAGTGAGGGTGATATGTACAGATTGTGGGGTGGAAAAGAGGGGGTGAAGAAAAGAGAGTTAGAGGAGAGGGGCTTCAGCTATGAAAAGGAGAGGTAAAGATTGCATGTTTCAGAGAGAAAGGAGAGTTGATTTGGAAATGAGATTACCTGCAGTCTAGTGTTTTGTAAAGTAGTCTGCTGATGCTGTTCGCTTTGTGCAAATCGCTGAGATGCAAGACCGGAAGTGCCACTTTTAGAGAACCCCACTTCTTTGGAAGAACCCCAACATGCGCCCACTAGCATGTGCCTCCCCATAAAGAAGGTCTTGTTTTATACTGTGATGAGTGTGGGTGGAATTTTGTAATTATTCAATCAGGAGGTATAATTAGGCACACAGCTAGCGCAGCAAAATATTCACACCACAAGGCAAGAGCACCTAAAGGCCAGAATTGTAAAGATAAGGGAACCCATAATTTAGGTAAGACTTAAACAAAATAAACATCACAATAATGTGAACATGGTTATAGATGGAATGTGAAACACCAGTAGGGATGAGCCGAACACCCCCTGTTCGGTTCGCACCAGAACCTTCGAACGGACCGAACGTTCGCGCGAACATTTAGAACCCCATTGACGTCTATGGGACTCGAACGTTCGAATTCAAAAGTGCCTCGTGAAAAAACAACTGTTTTTAAAACTTTTTTTCCATTGATACATGTTCTCTCGGGCAAGACACGGTTCTCAAAGACTTTTTCACAGGCATACTATAGACACCCAGCAGGTACAATATTTAAAGGAATTTTTCATTTTATTTATTTTTTTATTTAAGCATCATTAAAATCACTGCTCCTGAATCTGCACACAGACAGTACACACCAGTAGCTTTAGGTGCAAACTACAGAGGACACAGGCAATACACCACGTGAGAATACTGCAGCTAGAACAATCACCTGCCTGCCAGTAAATTAGGAAGAACTGATCTAGCTAAACTATACAGTGTATAAAAATATGTACAACACCTGGGATGTATATATATCCTCTACACACTGTAACATTAACTGACTAGCCTGCCTGCCTGCTCTATCTACCTGCAAAATATGACACTCTCTCTGTCCTCTCTTAACCACTGCAACAAACTACACAAGGCCGACCTGCAGGCAGCCTTTTATAGTGTGGGGCGTGTACTAAACCCCCTGAGCCATAATTGGCCAAAGCCACCCTGGCTTTGGCCAATTATGGCTCTCTGTTTTTGGCAAGCTGTGATTGGCCAAGCATGCGGGTCATAGTGCATGCTTGGCCAATCATCAGCCAGCGATGCCGCAGTGAATTATGGTCTGTGAAACGTAACTCGAATTTGGGGCGAACGACCCGTTTTGTTCGTATTTCGACTCGAATACGAAGCTCATCCCTAAACACCAGTAAGATAAATGCAGTTTACCAAAGAGACATTTGAAAAGCATTCAGTCTGTGTTCAGTTTAAGGTGGATGGGAGAAGCAGGATATAAATGCAATATATCTGTGAAGAGAGAGAAAGAATAGATGATCAGGTGATGTTCAGATGATCAGATGATGCAAGAGCAGAAGTGTCACTTAACCACTTTAATATTGGGCACTTAGCCCCCCCTTCCTGCCCAGGCCATTTTTCAGCACTTTATGAATGAATGAGTGACTTATATAGCGCTACACATGCGAACTGAATCGCCTCTAGGCGCTTTTTGCAGCCAGTGTCTTCCTGGCTGGTGCGGTCACTTACCCCATAGCTACTGTCACTGTTCAAATGACAATTGCGCGGTCATGCTACTCTGTACCCAAACAGAATTTTTATCATTTTGTTCCCACAAATAGAGCTTTCTTTTGGTGGTATTTAGTCAGCCGCCGGCTGTATCATCGTAGCGCGCCTACAAGCTAACCCCCTTGGGAGAGCGCTTCCCATGAAGGGGGTTAGCTCTTGCGAGGAGAAGCCGAGACAGCCGCCGAGGGACCCCAGAAGAGGACGATCGGGGCCACTCTGTGCAAAACGAACTGCACATTGGAGGCAAGTATGACATGTTTGTTATTTAAAAAAAATGAAACCTTACAACCCCTTTAAGTCGCACATGTATGAACGGTCATCATTGTAAAACATGGAGAATGACTTGTCATGCGACTTTGATGTCCAAAGTTACATGACAAGTTGCACAAGTGTGAATGGAGCCTAAAAAAAAACAGGAAATAAGGAGAAATCTCCCAAATGTGAATCCAGACAGCAGTGAAAAGTTTACAGAGATCCCAACCTTTGCTCATCTTATCCAAAACGTAAAAAAAAAAAAGGTTTGGTCTGGAGTTGGGCTTTACCAGGTTTGGGTGAAGCTGGTCTTATAGAACTCTTCTATGGACAGTAAAGCCTCGTACACACGATTGGATTTTCTGACGGGAATTGTGTGATGACAGCCTGTTGTTGGAAAATCCAACCGCTCATAGGCGTGCACACAGGGTGTGCCAGGTGTGCCCAGGCACACCCTAATGACCCTGTGCAGCACAGATCCCCCCTACTGCCCTGGCTCCCCACTCCTTCCCTCTGCAGCCCTTCTGGCTTCCCTCCTCTCCCCTCCTCTCCTGCCAGTTGCGGAGATGTTTTAGGATGAGTGAGGGAAGGGGCCGGTAAATATGCATTTATCAGCCCCTTCCCTTTCTGAATGAACATGGTGAGTGATGTGAGTAGTAGCAAGTAGTATGTGTTTGAGCTTTGGGGTGCACCTATGCACCTTGTATGCTCCGGCGGACAATTGTTGTCGGAATTTCCGCCAACAAATGTGGGAAATTTTCCTTTAGATTTTCCAACAACAAATGTGTGATGTCGGATTATCTGATCGTGTGTACACTAGGGTGCCCACATGTCCCGAATTGCCCAGGACTGTCCCGCGATTGACATGTCTGTCCTGGGCACCTTCATTCCGGGACAATACAATGTGGAATGAAATAGAGGACACAGCCACCCCCTACTAACTAATAACTACAGGGTGGGCCATTTATATGGATACACCAAAAACAAAAGTTGGATTCAAAATGGCCGACTTCAAAATGGCTGCCATGGTCACCACCCATCTTGAAAAGTTTCCTCCCTTACATATACTAATGTGCCACAAACAGGAAGTTAATATCACCAAAAATTACCATTTTATTAAGGTGTATCCATATAAATGGCCCACCCTGTACATTTCTGGGAACTGGTTGCTAGGGCCAGCACTGCCTAGCGTCTTGCAACCAGTGACACTTTACTCTCAGACAGTGAGGCTGGGAGCGAGGCCTGCGCCTAGTGCAGCACTTCTGTCCCCACCCACCTCGGCACCTCCTCCTTCTCCGGCACCCAGCGACAAGCAGCAGGGACTGGTGTGATCTTCACTCCCCAGATAATGACTCTACTCCTTTCCTTCTACACACATGGCTCATGCAGACAGAGCGACAGCGGCACTGCATCTTTTGGCAAGTGGCACATTCACCTGACAAATAACCCGCCGCCAAATTCCCCATCAACCCCCGAGACTACATTTATCCCGCCCCCTCATCTTTTTTTTGGAGAAGGTGAGAGAGGGGGTGTGTCCCTGAATGGCAGTTTGGAAATGTGGTCACCCTAGTACAAACACGCATGCTCAGAAGCAATGCTCACCATAAGGCCTCGTACACACGACCGAACATGTCTGATGAAACTGGTCCGTCGGACCAGTTTCCGCGGACATGTTCGGTCGTCTGTACGGCCGAGCGGACAATTTTCCGGCGGATAGGACAGTTTCCAGCGGACAAATGTTTCTTAGCATGCTAAGAAACATGTCCGCTGGAAGCCTGTCCGTCGGACATGTTCGGTCGTCTGTACGACTCACCGGACATGTCCGCTCGGCCAAAAGCCCTCGCATGCGTCGAAGTGATTCGACGCATGCGTGGAAGCATTGACCTTCCAGGGTCGCGCACATCGCCGCGTCATCGTTGCGGCGACGGCGTGGCCTCGTCACCACGTTCGCTGTCCGCAGGAAATTTGGTCTTATGATGTGTACAGCCATCAGACCAAAATCTGCCAGCGGACATGTCCGATGAAAACGGTCCGCGGACCGTTTTCATCGGACATGTCCCGTCGTGTGTACGAGGCCTAATGGGCCGTACACACGACCGAACATGTCTGCTGAAACTGGTCCGCGGACCAGTTTCAGCAGACATGTTCGGTCGTGTGTAGGCCCGAGCGGACAGGATTCCAGCATACATTTGCCCGCCAGGCCTTTTTCAAGCGGGCAAATATTTCTGGACTTGTTTTAAAACAGCTGCCCGCTCGGACATGTTCGGTCGTCTGTACAGACCTACCGTACATGTCCGAGCGCCCGCCATCCCTCGCATGCGTCGAATGACTTTGACGCATGCGTGGAAGCATTGAACTGGCAGGGCCGCCCACGTCGCCGCGTCATCGTCGCGGACACGCCCCGCGTATTGTTTACGCGCGGATTTCTATATGATGGTGAGTACAGCCACCCAACAGAAATCCCCGGGCAGACATGTACGGTGAAAACGGTCCGGCGGACCGGTTTCATCGTACATGTATGCTCGTCTGTACGCGGCCTTACACAACATTAGCAGAAGTTGCCCCAAGGGTGGCGCTAAAGAGCTGAAAAACCACGTTGTTTCTTGTTTGTTGGCCAACAATTGTTGGCATGTAAGTTCACTGCCAACGCCCTTCGGACAAAAGTCCTGCGCAGAAAATCCGATCATGTGTACGAGGCTTTAGTCACTAAGCTCCACGTTCGAGGAGGAACAAGGCCTCACCAGGTAATGTGGATCACATATTGGGTAAAGAATTCTCTGCTTTTACCCGCAGAAGGTGGCAGATAAAAGACAAGACATTCAAGTAGCTGACAGAGTAACTTATAAGTGGCTGTCTGTGCAATCTACTTGTCAGCTTTTCAGTTGGGAGAGGAGACGTGTGCCATCGCTGTCAGCTTTCCGTCATTCCTCCCCTCCGCCTTTCAGCACGTTGACTTCAATGAATGGATGTTATGTTAGGCCTCTGCCGAGCAACAAAGGAGATTATACAAAGATTATACACGGTGATTTCAGCACAATGTTACGTTCTGTACAATTCCGAGAGCTGTTCCCGGGACTAGGATATAAAGCCGAACAAGTCCTATAATCTCCAGCCAGAAAAGTAATAGACGTGTATGTATTGTGGTCCCCTATATGTAACACGCCGTGCCAAGATTTACAACCCCCCCCTCTTCATGACCAGGCCACGGCATTGCGTTACTTTAACTGACAATTGCACAGTCATGGGAGGCTGTACACAAACAAAATGTATGGCCCTTTTTCCCACAAATACAATATCTCACAAAAGTTAGTACACCTCTCACATTTTTGTAAATATTTTGTTCTATCTTTCCATGTGACAACACTGAAGAAATGTCACTTTGCTACAATGTAAAGTAGTGAGTAGGGTTGTCCCGATACCACTTTTTTAGGACTGAGTACAAGTACCGATACTTTTTTTATGTACTCGCCGATACCGAATACCGATACTTTTTTTTAAATGTGTCCCCAAATGCAGCCATGTCCCCCCCATATGCAGCCATGTCCCCAAACATATGCAGCCATGTCCCCAAACATATGCAGCCATGTCCCCAAACATATCCAGCCATGTCCCCCACATATGCAGCCATGTCCCCAAACATATGCAGCCATGTCCCCCACATATGCAGCCATGTCCCCAAACATATGCAGCCATGTCCCCAAACATATCCAGCCATGTCCCCAAACATATCCAGCCATGTCCCCAAACATATCCAGCCATGTCCCCAAACATATCCAGCCATGTCCCCCACATATGCAGCCATGTCCCCAAACATATGCAGCCATGTCCCCCACATATGCAGCCATGTCCCCAAACATATGCAGCCATGTTCCCAACATATGCAGCCATGTCCCCAAACATATCCAGCCATGTCCCCAACATATGCAGCCATGTCCCCAAACATATCCAGCCATGTCCCCCACATATCCAGCCATGTCCCCAAACATATGCAGCCATGTCCCCCACATATGCAGCCATGTCCCCAAACATATGCAGCCATGTCCCCAACATATGCAGCCATGTCCCCAAACATATCCAGCCATGTCCCCAACATATGCAGCCATGTCCCCAAACATATGCAGCCATGTCCCCCACATATGCAGCCATGTCCCCAACATATGCAGCCATGTCCCCAAACATATGCAGCCATGTCCCCAAACATATGAAGCCATGTCCCCCACATATGCAGACATGTCCCCCACATATGCAGCCATGTCCCCAACATATGCAGCCATGTCCCCCACATATGCAGCCATGTCGATACCGAATACCAATACTTTTTTTTAAATGTGTCCCCAAATGCAGCCATGTCCCCCCCATATGCAGCCATGTCCCCAAACATATGCAGCCATGTCCCCAAACATATCCAGCCATGTCCCCCACATATGCAGCCATGTCCCCAAACATATGCAGCCATGTCCCCCACATATGCAGCCATGTCCCCAAACATATGCAGCCATGTCCCCAAACATATCCAGCCATGTCCCCAAACATATCCAGCCATGTCCCCAAACATATCCAGCCATGTCCCCCACATATGCAGCCATGTCCCCAAACATATGCAGCCATGTCCCCCACATATGCAGCCATGTCCCCAAACATATGCAGCCATGTTCCCAACATATGCAGCCATGTCCCCAAACATATCCAGCCATGTCCCCAACATATGCAGCCATGTCCCCAAACATATCCAGCCATGTCCCCCACATATGCAGCCATGTCCCCAAACATATGCAGCCATGTCCCCCACATATGCAGCCATGTCCCCAAACATATGCAGCCATGTCCCCAACATATGCAGCCATGTCCCCAAACATATCCAGCCATGTCCCCAACATATGCAGCCATGTCCCCAAACATATGCAGCCATGTCCCCCACATATGCAGCCATGTCCCCAACATATGCAGCCATGTCCCCAAACATATGCAGCCATGTCCCCAAACATATGAAGCCATGTCCCCCCCACATATGCAGACATGTCCCCCACATATGCAGCCATGTCCCCAACATATGCAGCCATGTCCCCCACATATGCAGCCATGTCGATACCGAATACCAATACTTTTTTTTAAATGTGTCCCCAAATGCAGCCATGTCCCCCCCCATATGCAGCCATGTCCCCAAACATATGCAGCCATGTCCCCAAACATATCCAGCCATGTCCCCCACATATGCAGCCATGTCCCCAAACATATGCAGCCATGTCCCCCACATATGCAGCCATGTCCCCAAACATATGCAGCCATGTCCCCAAACATATCCAGCCATGTCCCCAAACATATCCAGCCATGTCCCCAAACATATCCAGCCATGTCCCCAAACATATCCAGCCATGTCCCCCACATATGCAGCCATGTCCCCAAACATATGCAGCCATGTCCCCCACATATGCAGCCATGTCCCCAAACATATGCAGCCATGTCCCCAACATATGCAGCCATGTCCCCAAACATATCCAGCCATGTCCCCAACATATGCAGCCATGTCCCCAAACATATCCAGCCATGTCCCCCACATATGCAGCCATGTCCCCAAACATATGCAGCCATGTCCCCCACATATGCAGCCATGTCCCCAAACATATGCAGCCATGTCCCCAACATATGCAGCCATGTCCCCAAACATATCCAGCCATGTCCCCAACATATGCAGCCATGTCCCCAAACATATGCAGCCATGTCCCCCACATATGCAGCCATGTCCCCAACATATGCAGCCATGTCCCCAAACATATGCAGCCATGTCCCCAAACATATGAAGCCATGTCCCCCACATATGCAGACATGTCCCCCACATATGCAGCCATGTCCCCAACATATGCAGCCATGTCCCCAAACATATCCAGCCATGTCCCCAAACATATGCAGCCATGTCCCCCACATATGCAGCCATGTCCCCCACATATGCAGCCATGTCCCCAAACATATCCAGCCATGTCCCCCATATACGCAGCCATGTCCCCAAACATATTGCAGCCATGTCCCCCACATATCCAGCCATGCCCCCCAACATGCAGCCATGTCCCCCCACATGCAGCCATGTCCCCCGTACCTAAATGATGCCGCTGCCGCGTTAATCACAGCACGGGGAACATTACAGTCAGCTTTCGTTTGAATAGCGGTTTTCCCTGACGCTGTGTATAGAGACACTCCCCCTTGCTCGCGATTGGACAGATCCGTCCAAGGGGGAGTGTCTATGCGCGGCGGGGAAAACAGCTATTCAAACGAAAGCTGACTGTTATGTTCCCCGAGCCGCAGAGATTAACGTGGCGGCGGGGGGGGGAGAGTATTCTATTTTGGCATCGGGGGTATTTGCGGGAGTACGAGTACTCCTGCTAATACTCGGTATCGGTCCCGATACCGATACTGCTATCGGGACAACCCTAGTAGTGAGCGTACAGCTTGTATAACAGTCTAAATGTGCTGTCCCCTCAAAACTCAACACACAGCCATTAATGTCTAAACCGCTGGAAACAAAAGTGAGTACACCCCTTTTTTTACTAGTAATGGCGGCGATCTGCGATTTATATCGTGACTGCGACATTGCAGCGGACGGATCGGAGACTTTGGACACTTTTTTGGGACCATTGGTATTTATACAGCGATCAGTGCTATAAAAATGCGCTGATAACTGTGAAAATGGCAGTGAAGGGGTTAACCACTAGGTGGCACTGAAGGGGTTAAGTGTGTCCTGGGGAGTGGTTCTATCTGTTAGGGGGAGGAGCTACCAGTGACACGTCACTGATCACTGTTCCCGATCACAGGGATCAGTAGATCAGTGATGTGTCACTAGGCAGAACTGGGGAATGCTTTGTTTACAAAGGCATCCCCCTGTTCTGCCTTTGCCGACCACAATCGTGGGCCGCTTGGGAACATTGAGTCAGAGGCGGCTCTTTAATTAGGCAAATTAAGGCCTCGCGCACACAAAGGCCTTGCGGCCACCTAATTTGCCTGTGATTAATTACCAGGATGGCGCACCAACACCCCCAATGCTGCCCTGTTTTTTTCCTGTTCCCTACTGTCACTGGGTCCCAGATGTTATATTGGCTGCATATGTCTGATGGGTGAGGAGGGTGCCCTAGAAGTGGTGCTGATCACCTGTGTGCTAGATCGTGCATCTTTCTGCCGCCATTTTTTTGCTTGATTTTTTTTTTTCATTTTGGGGATGCGAGTGGGGCCTGCCCGTGCAATTGCGTCAATGTATATCGTCGTGCGGCGGTCGGCAAGTGGTTAAATACCACCATAAGAAAGCTCTATTTGTGTGAAAAACTAATTACATAAATTTAATTGGGTACAGCGTTGCTTGACCGTGCAATCGCCATAAAAAAAATCAAAAAATGCTCTTGTCATGAGGTCAAGCAGTTAAATATTTTTAAATCTGAGTTCACTATTCTGCATACCGAATATACTTGAGTATAAGCCAAGTTTTTCAGCCCTTTTTTTAGGGCATGAAAATAGCCCCCTCGGCTTATACTCGAGTCAGTGTACCTGTCGGGTCGCGGGCGTCCATTTTTCAAAAGTCGCGGCTTCCTCCTGGTCCGTGATAGGCGCTTGACACTGTTTTCCGCTACCGCCTATCACGGAGATCCTCTCATCCTTGGACTTTCCCAGCAGACACTGTGTTCAGTGTTCCACCTATCATGGACGTCCTCTTGTCGGAGGATGAAAGAAGGTTTGTGATTGGCGGAACACTGAACACAGTGTCTGCTGGGAAAGTCTGAGGATGAGAGGACCTCCGTGATAGGCGATAGCCGAACACAGTGTCAAACGCCTATCACGGGCCAGGAGGAAGCTGAGACTTTTGAAAAATGGACGCCCGCGACCCGACAGGTACACTGACTATCACGGAACTAATGGGACCAAGAGGAAGCCTCGACTTTTGAAAAATGGATGCCCGCCGCCTGTCAATAATACAGGTACACTGAGGCTGCAATGGGCACAGTGAGAATGGGCACAGTAAGGCTGCAATGGGCACAGTAAAGCCCTGTACACACGATCGGTTTGTCCGATGAAAACAGACCGATGGACTGCATGTGTGGGCCCCATTGGTTTGTTTTCCATCGGTGAAAAAAATAGAACATGTTTAAAATTTTTCCTATGGATAAAAAAACAATAGAAAAAAACGATCGTCTGTGTGGAAGTCCATCGGTCAAAAATCCATGCATGCTCAGAATCAAGTCGACGCATGCTCGGAAGCATTGAACTTCATTTTTCTCAGCACGTCGTAGTGTTTTATGTCACCGCATTTTGTCACGGTCGGATTTTTGACTGATGGTGTGTAGGCAAAACTGATGAAAGTCAGCTTCTTTGGATATCCGACGAAAAAATTCATCAGATTAGATTTCATCAGATATCCGATCGTGTGTACGAGGCTTTAGGCTACATTGGGCACAGTAAGGCTGCAATGGGCACAGTAAGGCTACAATGGGCACAGTAAGGCTGCAACCAATCTCCCTGGTCATGAGGACCCTCCACTGGCAAAGGATCGGGTGACATTCAAGACCCTCTGCCTCACCCACATATGCACGCAAGGAAACTCACCGCAATACTTATGCGAGAAAATAAAACACTACACCCCAAATCGTCCCTACGATCAACTAATCAGAACCTCCTCCACATCCCCAAGTCCCGCTACAAATCTAAAGGAGAACGAAGATTCGCAGTCCAAGGACCACGGCTATGGAACGTTCTACCAACAGACATTCGGATGGAAGCAAACCATCGGACCTTCAGAAACAAACTTAAGACCCACCTCTTCTGAAGCATGGCTGGATGAAGACATTGGATACAGCGCCTTGAGGCGATTTAGTTTGTATTTATAGCGCTATACAAGTTACTCACTTACTCAATGGGCACCGTAAGGCTGCAATGTGCACAGTGAGAATGGGCACAGTATGTCTGCAATGGGCACAGTGTGAATGGGGACAGTATGTCTGCAATGTGCACAGTGAGAATGGGCACAGTATGTCTGCAATGGGCACAGTGTGAATGGGGACAGTATGTCTGCAATGTGCACAGTGAGAATGGGCACAGTAAGGCTGCAATGGGCACAGTGTGAATGGGGACAGTATGTCTGCAATGGGCACAGTGAGAATGGGCACAGTGAGGCCGCGTACACACGGTCGGACAAAACCAATGAGAATGGACCGAGGTTCAGTTTCATCGGTCCAAACCGACCGTGTGTACGGCCCATCGGTCTTTTGTCCTTCGGACCAAAATTGTAAAACATGCTTTAAAATCGAACTGATGTACCGCTGACCGATCGGTCCAAACCGATGGTTAGTACAGAAAGCATCGGTTCAAAACCTGCGCATGCTCAGAATCAAGTCGACGCATGCTTGGAAGCATTGAACTTTGTTTTTTTCAGCACGTCGTTGTGTTTTACGTCACCGCGTTCTGACCCGATTGGATTTTGAACTGATGGTGTGTACGCACATCAGACCATCATGCCACTTCAGCGGTGAACTGATGAAAATGGTCCGTCGGACCATTCTCATCGGAATGGACCGGTCGTGTGTACAAGGCCTAAGGCTGCAATGGGCACAGTGAGAATGGGCACAGGAAGGCTGCAATGGGCACAGTGTGAATGGGCACAGTATGAGGAACTGAATTTATTCACTCTTGAGAAGAGGAGAATAAGGGGGGATATGATCAACATGTACAAATATATAAGAGGTCCATATAGTGGACTTAGTGTTGAGTTATTCACTTTACGGTCATCACAGAGGACAAGGGGGCACTCTGTAAGTCTAGAGGAAAAGAGATTTCACCTCCAAATACGGAAAGGTTTTTTCACAGTAAGAGCTGTGAAAATGTGGAACAGACTCCCTCCAGAGGTGGTTCTGGCCAGCTCAGTAGATTGCTTTAAGAAAGGCCTGGATTCTTTCCTAAATGTACAGAATATAACTGAGTACTGACATTTCTAGGTAAAGTTGATCCAGGGTAAATCCGATTGCCTCTCGGGGGATCAGGAAGGAATTTTTTCCCCTGCTGTAGCAATTTGAATCGTGCTCTGCTGGGGTTTTTTGCCTTCCTCTGGATCAACTGTGGGTATGGAGTTGGGTGTATGGGATTGTACTTAGTTTTTTATTTTGTTTGTTTATTTTTTGTGGTTGAACTGGATGGACTTGTGTCTTTTTTCAGCCTGACTAACTATGTAACTATGTAACTATGTCTGCAATGGGCACAGTGAGAATGAGCACAGTAAGGCTGCAATGGGCACAGTGAGAATGGGCACAGTATGTCTGCAATGGGCACAGTGAGAATGGGCACAGTAAGGCTGCAATGGGGACAGTGAGAATGGGCACAGTATGTCTGCAATGGGCACAGTGAGAATGGGCACAGTAAGGCTGCAATGGGCACAGTGTGAATGGGCACAGTATGTCTGCAATGGGCACAGTGAGAATGAGCACAGTAAGGCTGCAATGGGCACAGTGAGAATGGGCACAGGAAGGTTGCAAATGAGCACAGTGAAGCTGCAAATGGGCATCGTTGACCCTCTTTTCTGCTTACAGTAGCTGCTACATTCTCACCCTAGGCTTATACTCGAGTCAATACGTTTTCCCATTTTTTTTGTGGTAAAATTAGGGCCTCGGCTTATACTCGAGTATATACGGTATATAAAAAATAATTTAAAAAAAATAGTACATACTTTCAGTCAACAAAAAGTCCAATTTTTCTAATCCTTCTAATTTTGTGTCTTCTCTTGTAAACAAACAATCCTCCAGAATGTAATTAGTCTTTAATTAGCCGGCCTCAATGCAGGAAAAACACGTAGATTCCAATCTGTTTAGAAATATTAAAAACACGAGACGTCAATGTTTATTTGTACCTAAGCCTAAAGGGCCCCTCGTTGGCATCCACACCGGTTCCTACTCTGCATTTCTGAAGATCCTATCTGGCATTCTGGCCTCTAAATAACATTTCAAAGGCAGGAAGAAAAAAAAAAAAAAAAAAAAAGAATACCTGCAACGTGGTAATTACAGAGACGGAGATAAGAAATGCGCAGCGTTAAAAAATAGATAGATAAATTATCAGAGCGCTGAGCTGATAAACCATATTTAGTACACTAATCTCAAGTGTTTGTTTTGCATTCCTGCTCCTTTTAAGATGACAGGATGTGATCAATTGCTTCCTTAAAGGTTGGCAGATGTCCTGCTCTAGCATTTACATTCTTTTTGATGTCCTCTCGTTTGTGTTAACGTTTGTGAACTACTGTTCAGATATAGAACCATGATTAAAATAATTTGTGCATCTGGTTATAATTAAAGGCCGGGTTCAACGTAATGACAACTTTATCCAAAGGCTGGCACGGCGGTAGCCTCTTCTTGAAAATCAATGTTAGATTGTATTAACTGTCTTCTGTTTGATCTCTGTGTTACCCAAACACTGGCCTATTGTGGTCATTGACACAATAGCTGTCACTGTGGAAGGGAATTTTATAAGACATATACATATACACTATGGGGTAGATTCAGGTAGATTGGCGTAAATTTATGCGGGCGTAGCGTATCTCAGATACGCTACGCCGCCGTAACTTAGTGAGGCAGGTTCTGTATTCAGAAAGAACCTGCGCCCTAAGTTAAGGCGGCGTAGCGTATGTTGTCCGGCGTAAGCACGCGGAATTCAAATTATCCATGTAGTGGGCGTGTTGTATGGTAATGAAGGCTGACCCCACGTAATTGACGTTTTTGACTAACGGCGTCCGTGAACGTAACCCAGTGCGCATGCTCCAAATTTACCCGCAAAAAGCCAATGCTTTCTTTTACAAAAAGTTTTATTGGCATAAAATCCAGCATATAACGACAAATTCTTTAGATGGTTACATCGTACAGTAGACAAACAAGGTGATGGAAAAACGATAATACAAAACGACACAAAGAGACCCGTATCACACACCCTGGTAACAAACCTAATGTCCCATACAACGAGATGGAAAAACAAAAAAAAAAAACAAGGTTTACCCATCAAAAGTCTCTGGGTGGATAGGGCGACCATGGTCAAAAAACCACAGCATAGTCATGTCAGCAAAGCTGTGCAACTAAAGAAGTCTCCCTAAGGCAAAATTCCTTATAAAAAAAAAAATTATCAGAAATAAAGTGCAATAACTATGAGATTACAATTACAACCATCTCAGCTCGGCCAAATCCTGAAGGCCAAATAAAATTGTGGAAGGAATGCCTAGAAAAAAGTAAAAGAAGATAGAAACGATGAAAAGGGAAATAAAGTCCAGTATAAAGGAGAGAAAAAGTAAAGGAGAGGAGGAAAAGAAGAGAAAAAAAAGGGGGGGGGGGAGAAAGGGAAGAGAGGAGGGGTCCACGGGGCGTGCACACAGGTGAGCTTTAGATCATAAGGAGCGTGTCATCAAATCGGGAGGGTTGAGAGTATGCGAGCCATGGCCGCCAGACTCTGAGAAATTTGTCATGCGTATCTGAGAGGATAGCAGTCAATTTCTCATTCACCATGACCTCATTCATACGATTCTTTACCGCTTCATAACTGAGCGCAGGGGATTTCCAAGCTTTCGCGATGGTCAACTTAGTTGCAGTAAAGAGATGCTGAGCCAATTGCCGCTCTGGGCGTAATAACTCCAAAATAGGCTTCCCGAGGAGGGCTTCAAAGGGATCCCTTTTAAGATCTATATGAAACATGTTACGAAGAATGGTATAAATTCTGACCCATAGTCTGCACGCCCTCGGGCAAGACCACCAAATGTGTGCCATAGAGCCTTCCTGTGAGCAGCCTCGAAAGCAAAGCGGGGAATAGGTTGGAATGAATCGAGCCAATCTAGCTGGTGTGTAGTACCACCGATATAACACTTTATAGGCATTCTCTAATATAAGGACGTTTCTAGAGCACTTAGAGAGGGCCATAGTCATAGCCCTCCAGTCCTCCAGGTCCAACTGTCTCCCCAATTCCTTTTCCCATTGGGAATGATAGGCCCTAAGTGGAGGTGTCTTAGTGGAAATTATAGACGAATAAATCAAAGATATCGTACCCGGGGAATGGGGTCTAGCTCTACATAAGCTTTCAAAAGGAGTCAGAGAGTATGGAGTGGAGCTGGACCGTATGAGTTGTTGAAGAAAGTGCCTCAATTGTAAGTATCTATAGTGTTCCCTCAATGGAATATCATGAGAAGAACGCAAAGCGTCAAAAGTCAGTATTCTAGTGGGGGTAAACAGAGAGTGAACATCTGTAAAACTATGCTTGGTCCACCAGGAAAATTGTGCTGGATTTTCACATCCCGGAGGAAACAATGGACAGTGAAGAATTTTTAACAATGGGAGGTGAGGAGAGATCAGGCCAGCGGAATATTTGACTGAGTCCCATAAGTGCAGGGAATGAATCAAGCATGGTCCTAATGGTTTCGGGCGCTGGGCAGGAGGAAGCCACAGCAAAGAAGAGATGGGTAGTGGACTGGTGTCCACAAGATCCAACACGGCCCATAGTGGCATCTGGTAGGTGTCATGAAGATGGGAAAGCGGGGCAATGCCAGCTGCCGTGTAGTAAGCCTGCAGATTGGGGACCGAAAGGCCACCGTTTACCCGCCGGGCATATAGGACCTGCCTATTAACTCTGGGGCGAATACTCCCCCAGATGAAATGTAAAACTTTGCGCTGATGTATGCGCAAGATATGCGAGGGGACAGAGATGGGCAAGACCCTAAAATAATAAAGAAGTTTAGGGAGGTAAGACATTCGAATGGCCGTTATCCTGCCAAACCATGATAATGGTAGGTGGGACCAGGAGGAAAGCATTTCCGACAGAGATTTGAGCAAGGGTGGGTAATTGGCCCGAAACATTTCCTCATAAGTAGGAGTAAGACGAATTCCTAAATAGGGTAGCGAGGTGAGCCATTGAAAAGAAAAGGAAGATTTCAAGTCCATCAAGAGTGAATGGGAGAGATTAATTGATAACGCTTTGGATTTGCGGGGATTAACCTGAAGACCTGAGATGGAGGCAAAGGAGTCCAAAAGAGAAAACAAATTAGGAAGAGAGATCCTGGGGGAGGTTAATGTCAACAAAATATCATCGGCGAACAATGAAACCTTGTGGGAAGAACCCGCAAGCTCAATGCCGCCGACATCGGGGTGAGAACGGATCGCCTCCGCCAGAGGCTCCAAAGCCAAGATGAACAGTAGTGGCGAGAGTGGACAACCTTGACGCGTGCCCCTACTGATGTGAAACAGCGGCGACTCAAAGCCATAGTACTTAATTTTGGCCCTAGGGGAGTCATAAAGTGCCACCATCCACCGTAGAAACGAGGCACCAAAGCCATAACGACGAAGAACCGACATGAGATAAGGCCAGGACAAAGTGTCAAAGGCCTTGTTCATGTCTAAAGATAGCAGCATAGTCTCCAACGAGCGCTTCTGGACTACATGTTGCAGTTGTAAAATCCGCCGAATAGCATCACCTGCCTGCCTCCTGGGCACAAAGCCAACCTGATCCTTCTTAACCAAACGGGGAAGAAAAGAGTTCAAGCGGGTGGCCAAAATTTTAGTTAAAATCTTCATATCTATGTTGATCAATGAAATGGGTCGGAAGCTGGCCCAAGAGGAATGGTCACGGTCAGGTTTAGGAATCATGACGATATTAGCCGTAAGCAGGTCCGAAGTGAAGTTCCGGCCCTGTTTAACAGAATTATACATTGCTGTCAGGTGTGGGGCAATAACGTCAGCTAATTTCCTATAATACAGCGCCGAATAGCCATCCGGTCCTGGTCGTTTACCCACTTTCAAATCCTTGATACATTGGAGGACTTCCGAAATTTGAATGTCCCGATCCATGAGTGTCGCATGAGATTCTGAAAACGAAGGGAGTTGGAGGCTGTTAAGGAAACTGTCCGTGTCCTGGCCGCCTGTATGGTCAGGAGCGGAGTACAATTTGGTTAGGCGATAACGAAATTCCTCCAAAACCTTCTCAGGGTTACCAGTAAGTATGTTGTGTCTGGTACGGAGCATGATAGGAGTAATTTTAGGAGCAAATGTACGAAGTCTACGGGCCAGCATTAGATTCGGCTTGTTCGCTTTAACATACCACTTCTGGCGGGACCAGCGCAACACACGCTCAGCCCCGTCCGTGAGACATAAGTCTAACTCAGAGCGGGCCTGATCCAAAAGCTTGCGACTGGCAGGAGTAGGGGATTGTTTAAACGCAACAGAAAGTGAGTCCAAACGGGCTTCTAGATCACGCTGTCGCTGAGCACGTTCACGCTTTCGTCTCGATGCTATCTGAATAATGTGGCCCCGAAGGACCGCCTTATATGCCTCCCAGAGAGTTACAGGGGATGAAACCGAACCAGCGTTGGTACGGAAAAAGCCAATGCTTTCGACGTGAGCGTAAATTACGCACAGCCCTATTCGCGAACGACTTACGCAAACTACGTAATCGACGGAAAATTTTACGCTGGCCTGACGTCCATACTTAACATAGGATACGCCTCATATAGCAGGGGTAACTTTACGCCGGAAAAAGCCTAACGTAAACGACGTTAAAAAAATGCGCCGGGCGAACGTACGTTTCTGAATCGGCGTATATACCTAATTTGCATATTCCTTGCGTAAATCAACGGATGCGCCACCTAGCGGCCAGCGTAAATATGCAACTAAGATACGACGGCGTAAGAGACTTACGCCAGTTGGATCTTAGCCAAATTCCGGCGTATCTTGTTTTCTGAATACAGAAAAAAGATACGCCGGAGCATCCTAGAAGTTACGCGGCGTATCAATAGATACGCCAGCGTAACTTCTTTCTGAATCTACCCCTATATTACCAAAAGTATTTGGACGCCTGCCTTTACACTCACATACTGTATGTATGTGTGTGTGTGTGTATGGGTATATACAATACTGTTACTTTCCTTAAAAGACATTATAGAGTTAATCAACCCTTCTGAGGTGATAAATGAAGACAGCTGTTAATTCTTACTCCAAACCCCTCCCTTTTACTCACTCCAAAACCCACTCCATCGACTGAAGAAAGATGGCCCCCGTGAGTCTGAGTGAAGCCATGAGTGTGCCTCGTGCCAAGAATAAACGTCACAAGAAGGAAAGCCATATATGGACTGACCAATCAGCTGTGCTCATATGAATGATGTCATTTTGTCTATAAAGCTGTGATAATAAAAGGGTTCGGCCTCTTTTGACGGTTGGACACAGAAAGAAGCAGATTGTCCCTCGCTCTCTGCATGTTTTCATAATTTGGGTCAGAGGCAGAATGGGTTTCTATGCTCTGGAATTGTGCCAGAGAACGTCCTTATCAGGACTTGATGGCATCCCAGTCTCAAGCCCTGTACACACGGGTGAGAATACCGTTGTAAAAAAATGTTGTTTTGTCAAGCTTGACGGGATTCTTGTCTAGCTTTCCTTGCATACACACTGTCAAGCCAAAATCTCGTCGTTCTAAAAACGTGGTGACGTACGACACGTACAACGGCAGTATAAAGGGGAAGTTCGATTCCAATGGTGCCACCCCTTGGGCTGCTTTTGCTAATCTCGTGTTACTGTGTGTTAGTAAAAGTTTGGTGAGAGATGATTTGCGCTTTCCAAACTTTGTGCTTTTCGGTCCGTTATAGCGTGACGAATGTGCTATCTCCACCCGTGGTTGCAGGAAAGAAGATTGTCATCGTGAATGGCCTGCCTTATACAGGCTTATACATGGGTAGAATTCCAAACAAATTTTCTTTCGATAATCGGAAATTTCGCAAATTTTGGGACCCGATGGTGCCACCATTGATTTCGAAATTCGATCAACCAAGCCTATAATTTAACCTCACTTTGCTACAGAAAATAATTTTTGTGGTCGGGATTCTTCTTTTCTATCCAGGAATTTTCTTTTCTTGCTCTCATGCGCATTTCTTTTTCGATTACCGTATAAGCCGAGTTTTTCAGCAAATTTTTTTGTGCTGAAAATGCCCCCCTCGGCTTATACTCGAGTCACCTTTTTGCTCCTAATCTCCCGGAGTTTGGGGACCCGGTACTGGCCAGCTGTAGGTTCTCTGGACCCCAAACTTGGCACAGATGTAGCCCCACTCTTCCTCTACAAGTGTGCAAAGTTTGTGTGCAAAGGGGACCTACGGCTGGGGAGCACCGGTTTTTCAAAGCCGGGTACCCCTTCCATAGACTCCCATGTTAAATGGTAATTTCTCTGGTGAATTTGGGGACCCAGTATCGGTCGGCCGTAGGTCCCCTGGACCTGGAACTTGGCACACATGTAGCCCCATTTCTCCTCTACAAGTGTGCAAAGATTGTTGTCTGGGGGAACCCCTTCCATAGACTCCCATGTTAAACGTCAGTCTAGTCATGGACACAGTGAGGAATGGGCACAGTGAGGCATGGGCACGGTGAGGCATGCACATGGACACGGTGAGGCAAAGTAAGGCACAGTGAGGCTTGCAGATGGACACCCTAGGCTTATACTCGAGTCAATACGTTTTCAATTTTTTTTGTGGTAAAATTAGGTGCCTCGGCTTATATTCAGGTTCTGTTCTTAACGCACACTGTTAGACAGGTGAATTTGGTTGGTTGCTGATTGGTCGGTAAGTTTGAGCTCGGATATTCTGTGTTATTTTCGAAAACCCCCCCCCCCCCGCCCCCATTCCGTCCGCTAACCCGTTCTGAGCCCCAGTATAGCCACCAGGGCTCAAGTCCTGCGGGAACGCGTGGGAACGGTGTCCCTGCACTTTTTTCACAGCAGGAACGCAGTTCTCTTTGCAGGACTAGAGCAGCCGAGAGCAGCCGAACCACCCGAGCCAATCCTCTACTAAGCGGCAATGCCCAGCTCGAGTCACTGTCAGGGGCAGGCGAACCTTAGTAATCCTTTATGTTACTGGCCGCTTCCTGTATATGGATTCATCGTGTAGTGTGCGGGTATTCCGTCACTTCCTCGATGCCGCAATGTCTTCTGGGAGCTTTTATCATTGTTCCCAGGAGACATTGAGGAGGTCTGCCGCGAGTTATTTAGAAAGAACTTGCTTAAAGTTCTTTCTATATCCTGTGATAACTCGCGGCAGACCTCTGCAATGTCTCCTGGGAACAATGACAAAAGCTCCCAGGAGACATTGCGGCATCGAGGAAGTGACGGAATACCAGCACACTACCCGATGAATCCATATACAGGAAGCGGCCAGTAACATAAAGGATTACTAAGGTACAGTGGATCGAAAAAAAAAACGAGTTCCAACACTTTTTTCCCCAGGACTTGACCCCTGATAGCTGCCTCACGGCTCCGGGGCTTAGAAATCCTTGGAGCCTAATCTCCTAAACGTACCCCATCAGGAGTGACGTTTCGAAGCATTCTAATTGGTCGGCGACATCACATGGGCGGCCCTGAGCAATCAGAACCTGCGTAGCCCGTCCTCTCAACGGGAAAGAAGAAGAGAGAAAGCTGAGAGGATTTCTAAGTGCCGGAGCCGTGAGGTGGCTATACCCGGGCTCAGAACGGGCGATCGCCGCCATGCAGGTCAGCGGAACGGGGGGAAGGGGGGGATCCTGTGTAAGTTCACCTTACAGATTTTTCTGTAAAGGTGAACTTACACTTTAAGGTTTCATCTAGGATTCAGCTACCTACACAGCATGGGAAATCCTTCATTACACATAAGTAATGTGACTAAAGGGATTTTTGTTCAGCTAAACTTCAGCTTTAAGACTTGGATAGTGCTTTTCTTGCTCTCTGTGAGAACAGAAAAGTTGTTTTTATTTTCTACTTGGCCAGTTCCTGGTGGGTCCAGCGTGTTGACTAGTACCCAGCCAATACTTCACTTTAATCTGTTTTCTACGAAATACACTTGGGGGTGAGTATAATGACTTTAAAACCATTCAGGTAACTCCTCTAGAACCAACGACCTTCCATTTCCTGAAGTCATCAGAGAAGTAAAAAGGAGATCCTTGTCAAGCTTGTCGACACCCGAATAGCGCTCTCTTCACACCCTTGGAAGTTTGAGTTGTAGTAAGTGTTCACAGCAATTCAAAATGATTCTTGTCATGCTCGTGTACAGTCGTATCACACAGTAGACCTTAATACTTGTCTTATAAAATGTTGTATGTTCAAGCCTCCTCCTAGGTGTTAATTAGCGCAAAACTCAGCAAAGCGTAATTTCGGGCTACGTTGAAGCCAGAAAAATATGGGAAAAGTCAACACGTTTCTATCAAAAAAAGTAGATCAAACAAGGCAGCTAATATAATTAGGCCACTGTGCAGCTTATGATTCATCATGGTGGAAAACTTCGACGTTGGCTGTATGATTTCATAGGCGGAAATAGGTCAGTTGTGTGATATTTCGGGAGGTTGCTATAAAGCGTCTCATTTAGACCGACGCAGTTACACAAGTAAGAGATTATGTGTTGACAAAGTTATGGGTCTCCCTACTCTGTAATGTTACATTAAGTTATTTTATTTCCTAGAATGAGAAAAGTTAGTTCCAAGGTTAATTTATTAATTCATTTGGCAGGTGTGTGCTTGTTCGAAAGCTTCGAGACGCACACAAGACATAAACATGTCATTGTAATCTATTAAAAGTCAACCTGTGCTTACTCCATGCTTCTCTCAACAGTCGTCCTACAAAGTTTCACATAACTCCTCCTTGATCCTCATTCACCCTTCCCCTTGATCCCTTCTACCCCACTTCTTCCCAAGTTCCCTATTTTGATCACCACCCCCTCTTGATCTCTCCTCGATCCCCCCTTCATCCCTCATTTTCCCTCAATCCCCCTTAGATCACTCCTTTCTCCCCCCCTCAATCTCCATTCACTCTTGATTCCGCCTTCATCCTTATCCCCCTTGATCTCCCCTTTTACCCCCTTAACCTTAAGGACCAGACCAATATGCTGCTAAATGACCCAAGGGGTTTTTACAATTCGGCACTGCGTCGCTTTAACAGACAATTGCGCGGTCGTGCGACGTGGCTCCCAAACAAAATTGGCGTCCTTTTTTCCCCACAAATAGACCTTTCTTTTGTTGGTATTTGATCACCTCTGCATTTTATTTATTTTTTTAAAGTGTATTTTGTGCGTGTACTCGAGAGAGGAGCCGGACTGCAGGAGTTGGGAGTAGGCAGGCCTCCCCCAGAGGCAATCTGCCACCTTTCTCCAATGGCGGGTGTGCGAGGGGGTCCTCCCACACAGCCCGCCCCACCTGCTCCGCTCCGAAGCCCAACGGGGCAGAGGGACTCCCCATAAGGGAGTGAGAGGAACTAGCCCGCTCAACCAGCCCCGTTAGTCCTTCGCCTCTCTTTTTTAGAGACCGCGTGGTCAAAGTGCGTGCATGTTAACCCAATTTCGAGTGCGTGTAAGTGTGGTGGTTTTTGTGGGAGGGGGTGGGCGTACTAAGCGCAGGCTTACCTCGCATAGCACACCCACCGGGAGCCGGGCTGAGACCACCAAACTCAATTCACATGTAGCCGAGACCGGGATCCGAACCCCTAGCTGCAGAGGTGAATGGCTTGTCAGCGCAGTGCCAATCGCGTTGAGCCACCGCAGCTCCGCGGTTTTTATTTTTTGCGCTATAAACAAAAATAGAGCGACAATTTTGAAAAAAATTCAATATTTTTTACTTTTTGCTATAATAAATGTCCCCAAAAAACATATATACATTTTTTTTCCCTCAGTTTAGGCCGATACGTATTCTTCTACCTATTTTTGGTAAAAAAAATCGCAATAAGCGTTTATGGATTGGTTTGCGCAAAATTTATAAAATAGGGGATAGTTTTATTATTTTTTTTTTACTACTAATGGCGGCGATCAGCGATTTTTTTCGTGACTGCAAAATTATGGCGGACACTTCGAACAATTTTGACACATTTTTGGGACCATTGTCATTTTCACAGCAAAAAATGCATTTAAATTGCATTGTTTATTGTGAAAATGACAGTTGCAGTTTGGGAGTTAACCACAGGGGGCGCTGTAGGAGTTAGGGTTCACCTAGTGTGTGTTTACAACAGTAGGGGGGTGTGGCTGTAGGTCTGACGTCATCGATCGAGTCTCCCTATAAAAGGGATGACTCGATCGATGCAGCCGCCACAGTGAAGCACGGGGAAGCCGTGTTTACATACGGCTCTCCCCGTTCTTCAGCTCCGGGGAGCGATCGCGATGGGGCGGCTATAAACGAATAGCCGCGCCGTCGTCCCGGATCGCTCGGACAGCCACGGGAACCGCCGCATGTACCGGGGGTGGTCCCGATCGGACCCCCGACCCACGTCTAGGCAGGGACGTACAGGTACGCCAATGTGCCTGTCCGTGCCATTCTGCCGACGTATATCTACATGCGGCGGTCCGGAAGTGGTTAATATCCATTTCCCCACAACCCCCCCTTGACCTTCATTCCCCCTTGACCCCCCTCAGCCGTTTCATTCACCCTTTCCTATTGATCCCTATTCCCCCTTCATCCCTCATCCCTGTGAAAATGACACTGGCAGTGAAGGGGTTAACCTCTAGGGGGCGCTAAGCGGTTAAGTGTGCCCTAAGGTAGTGATTCTTACTGTAGGGGGCGTGGCTGGACGTGTGACGTCACTGATCGTCGTTCCCTATAACAGGGAACATTGCCACACAGAAGAACGGGAAAGGTGAGTTCTCTCCCTGCTCATCAACCTTTCTCTATTGTGTGCCATGTCTACTGATACTCCGGCGTACTTTCAAATTTCCAGCGTCGTATCTTTAGTTTGAATCCTCAAACCAAGATACGACGGCTTCTGGGTTCGATCCGACAGGCATACGGCTTCGTACGCCTTCGGATCGTAGGTGCAATACTTCGGCGCCCGCTGGGTGGAGTTTGTGTCGTTTTCCGCGTCGGGTATGCAAATTAGCGATTTACGACGATCCACGAACGTACGCGCGGCCGTCGCATTTTCTAACGTCGTCTGTAGTCTGTATAGTTAAAACTGGTATTTTGGTATTTTGCGGCGTATAGATAGACTTGCCATGTTGAGTATGGCCGTCGTTCCTGCGTCGAAATTTGAATTTTTTTTTTTTTTTGCGTCGTCCGTGAATAGGGATGGACGTAACTCACGTCTAAGTTAAAAAAAATGACGTCCTAGCGACGTCATTTAGCGCAATGCACGGCGGGAAATTTTGGGACGACGCATGCGCAGTTCATTCGGCGTGGGGACGCGCTTCATTTAAATGAATCACGCCCCCTAATCGCCGATTTGAATTCCGCCGCCAGAAATACACTACGCCGCCGTAACTTACGGCGCGAAATCGCTGAGGATTCGAAATTCCGCCAGGTAAGGTACGGCGGCGTAGCGTATCTCTGATACGCTGCGCGGATGTAATTCTCTCTGGATCTGGCCCATAATGATTAAAGTGTTACTAAACCCGCAACAGTAAAATCAGTCTGTATATGCAGTAAAACAAGCTTGTTATACTGACTGTATAAAATAGCTGTTTGATCCTGTATGCACAGATCCTGTCCTACTACCACGGTCCCCAAACCATCTCCCGATAGAAAAGAGTCTTTGGGGCGCTCTGCACATGCTCAGTTTGGTGTGTATTGCTCAAAAGTTGTTTATTTTTCTTGGGAGAGTGCATGTGATTGGCACAGGGCCAATCAGCACTGTCCAGACAGAGGGTCAGGGGTCACGCAGCCTCAAAGGACAATCAGAGGAGAATGAAAACTCCTCCTACAACCTTTAACCAGACACTGATAGAAGTCACAAGACTGCTATATACTGCTGATAAGAAAAGGTAATTAGCAGTTTATATTTACAAAAGAAATTGCATTTCCATGTTCTGTGTACTATGGGAGACCAGATATAGTGAATGCAGGGTCCAGGGTTTAGTAACACTTTACAAATAGTCAATGGGGTGGGTTCAGTAAGCAATTGCGTCTGCGTATCCATAGTTACGCAGCGCAATTGCTTAGTTGCGCCGGCGTAACGACTTTTCTGTATTTAGAAAGCTTGTTACGCCGACTGCAGCCTAAGATATGACTGTCATAAGGCTCTTATGCCGTCGTATCGTAGGCTGCATTCTTACGATGGCCGCTAGGTGGCGTTCCCGTAGTGGTCAGCGTATAGTATGCAAATTGCAAATTGCATAGATTCACAACCCTACGCGCGCCCTGCGTACGCATTTTACGTCGTTTGCGTTCGTCGTTTTCTGCGTAAGGCTGCCCATGCTATTAGCAGGGGCAGCCAATGCTACGTATACCCGTCGTTCCCGCGTCGCGATTTTTAAAAATTACGTCGTTTGCGTTCGTCGTTTTCTGCGTAAGGCTGCCCATGCTATTAGCAGGGGCAGCCAATGCTACGTATACCCGTCGTTCCCGCGTCGAGATTTTTAAAAATTACGTCGTTTGCGTAAGTGAATCGTGAATGGCGCTGGACGCCCATTTACGTTCACGTTGAAGCAAATGACGTCCTTGCGACGTTATTTACCGCAATGCACGTCGGGAAAGTTTCCCGACGGAGCATGCGCACTACGTTCGGCGCGGGAACGCGCCTAATTTAAATGATCCACGCCCCCTACGGGATCATTTAAATTACGCGCGCTTACGCCGGCCACTTTTACGGAACGCCTCCGCAAATTACGGAGCTACTGCTTCCTGAATCAAGCGTAGCGCAAGTAATTTACGGAGGCGTAGCGTAAAAACGTAACGCTGCGCCTCCGTAAGAGTGCGCAGCAGTACCTGAATCTACCCCAAATCTTGATTGAGAGAGCGAAGTTCCACTTTAAGAACACTCTATCAATGATGTAGAGACCCGCTAAAATCCATTTCTTTGAGTGGATTCCTAGATTCCTAGAACAATTTCTAAATTCAATCAGCACAGAATGCGCTTCTATCAGCGCTCCTCCAATTAAAGGTAACAGGATTATCCACACCCTGGGAACGATCAATAATCTCAATGACATTGGAGAAAAACGATTCTCACAAAAAGTCAACTCCAGCAATTAGTGGAGAATTAGAGGGAAGAACAAAAAAGAAAAAAAGCTGCTTTCTTTGTATGTCCTTAAAAACGTTAATCCTTGACTGCAAATTAAGTTGGATTGCATTTCAAAGTCGGACAATTGCAGGGGGAGTGAGCCGAAAGTGAGAAATGGTCATTGCACTTCCACGCTCAGCGTCTGTTCAAAGAGGTTTGTCGGCACCCTCACCTGAGTACACTGCGTTTGATGTATTTAACCACTTAACCCCCGGACCATATTGCTGCCCAAAGACCAGAGTACTTTTTGCGATTCGGGACTGCGTCGCTTTAACAGACAATTGCGCGGTCGTGCGACGTGGCTCCCAAACAAAATTGGCGTCCTTTTTTTCCCACAAATAGAGCTTTCTTTTGGTGGTATTTGATCACCTCTGCGGTTTTTAGTTTTTGCGCTATAAACAAAAATAGAGCGACAATTTTGAAAAAAATGAATATTTTTTACATTTTGCTATAATAAATATCCCCCAAAAATATATAAAAAAACATTTTTTTTCCTCAGTTTAGGCCGATACGTTTTCTTCTACATATTTTTCGTTAAAAAAAATCGCAATAAGCGTTTATTGATTGGTTTGCGCAAAAGTTATAGCGTTTACAAAATAGGGGGTATTTTTATGTCATTTTTATTATATTTTTTTTACTAGTAATGGCGGCGATCAGCGATTTTTTTTCGGTACTGCGACATTATGGCGGACACTTCGGACACTTTTGACACATTTTTGGGACCATTGTCATTTTTATAGCGATCAGTGCTATAAAAATGCATTGGATTACTATAAAAATGCCACTGGCAGTGAAGGGGTTAACACTAGGGGGTGGGGAAGGGGTTAAGTATGCCTGGGTGTGTTCTTACTGTGGGGGGGGGGGGAGTGGCCTCACTAGGGGAAACACTGATCCTCGGTTCATACATTGTATGAACCGAAGATCAGCATTTCCCCTGCTGACAGGACCGGGAGCTGTGTGTTTACACACACAGCTCCCTGTCCCCGCTCTGTACCGAGCGATCGTGTGTGCCCGGCGGCGATCGCGCCCGCCGGGCACACGCACGGGAGTCGGGGGCGAGCGGGGGGCGCGCGCGCGCGCCCCTAGTGGCGGCTGGGAGAGAGGACGTCATATTACGTGCTCTCGCCCAGCCGAGCCACCTTGTGGACGTATAACGGCGGTGCGCGGTCGGTGGTTAAGTGGTTAAAGGTGAAGTCCGCCTTTTACAAAAAAAAATAAAAATAAAGGCACATATGTACACTATGGGGCAGATCCACATAGATCTGCACCCGCGCAGCGTATCAGAGATACGCTACGCCGCCGTATCTTACCTGGCTTTAAGTCAAATCCAGGAAGATTTCGCGCCGTAAGTTACGGCGGCGTAGTGTATTTCTGGCGGCGGAATTCAAATCGGCGGGTAGGGGGCGTGATTCATTTAAATGAAGCCGATTGAACTGCGCATGCTTCGTTTCGAAATTTCCCGCCGTGCTTTGCGCGAAATGACGTCGCAACAACGTTATTTTTTGAACTTAGACATGACTTACTTCCATCCCTATTCACGGACGACTTACGCAAGAAAAAAAATTCAAATTTCGACGCAGGAACGACGGCCATACTTTAACATGGCAAGTCTATCTATACGCCGCAAAATAGCAGCTTTAACTATACACCGGAAAAAGCCGACTAGAGATCACGTAAGAGAATGCGACGGCCGCGCGTAAGTTCGTGGATCGTCGGAAAAAGATAATTTGCATACCCGACGCGGAAAACGACGCGAACTCCACCCAGCGGGCGCCGAAGTATACGCCTGTCGGATCGAACCCAGAAGCCGTGGTATCTTGGTTTGAGGATTCAAACTAAAGATACGACGCGGGTAATTTGAAAGTACGCCGGCGTATCAGTAGATACGCCGGCGTACTCGCTATGTGGATCTGGCCCTATGTTACCAAAAGTATTGGGACGCCTGCCTTTACACGCACATGAACTTTAATGGCATCCCAGTCTTAGTCCGTAGGGTTCAATATTGAGTTGGCCCACCCTTTGCAGCTATAACAGCTTCAACTCTTCTGGGAAGGCCGTCCACAAGGTTTAGGAGTGTCTATGGGAATGTTTGACCATTCTTCCAGAAGAGCATTTGTGAGGTCAGGCGCTGATGTTGGATGAGAAGGCCTGGCTCTCAGTTTTAATTCATCCCAAAGGTGTTCTATCAGGTTGAGGGCAGGACTCTGTGCTAGGGTGACCACTTGTCCCGGATTGCCCGGGACAGTCCTGCATTTTGCCAGTCTGTCCCGGGCACCTTCATTCCAGGACAATAGAGTGTCCCGGAATGAAACTTACACAGCCACCCCCCGGGTCAATCTGATGCCCCCAAAAAAGGCCGCCCAGCAGGTGTCCCTCATTAGAGCCCCCCCCCACAGCAGGTGTCCCCCATCAGAGCTCCCTACAGCAGATGTACCCATCAGAGCCCCCACATCAGGTGTCCCCATAGATCAGTACTTGTCCAATAGATCCCTGTAGCTCGGGCGCGCTGGGAGCAGAAGCACATTACAGGGACGGGGCATACGTGGCATCTTTGGTCACTTGGAGGGTGGCACTCTGAGAGCATTTCTGGGAGTGAACGGGATGATTGGCAGCAGCTCCGGCCAACCCAGAAGCCTCTCATCACACCGCCTATGGGAGAAGAGTCGACACACGCAGAGGGGGCGGGGCAGACAGGAGACTGCTCCATGCACACCGGACAGAATTAATTAGTGGAGCCTAGTGCTGGAACGTGTTCCGGTACTAGGCTCCACTGTAGTACCCATACTGGATTCTGGGGACAGCGGGAGGTATGGGCTCTTGTCAGTTGCCAGCGGAGAGAGCAAGCGGGATGGGGAAATGCAGCACCCGCAACATGCGCTCCGCCTCTGGACACAGACAAGGAGGGGAGCACTTTGAAGCAGGCGCCTGGGTGCAGAGCACCCCGTGCACCCTGCCTAGGATCGACCCTGCCCTGAATGGTAGTTTGGAAATGTGGTCACCCTACTCTGTGCAGGTCAGTCAAGTTCCTCCACCCCAAACTCCACCTAAAACCAGAAAAAAGTCCCTGGCCCTTTCCATAAAATGCACAGATTTGAACATGACCCATAGGAAACCATGTGAAATGGATGGGAGCATGTTCCTGCAAAACTGAAAATGCACTAAAAAAATGCATAGGTGTGAACATAGGCGTGCGCACAGGGTGTGCCAGGTGTGCCTGGGCACACCCTAATCACGCTGTGCTGAGCTAATCCCCCCCTGCTGCTTGGCTGCAGAGAAAGGGCCTGGGAAATCTCTGTCCTCAGTCCCTTTCTTAGTCTCAAAAGTGAGACATCAGGAGTCTGTTTAGACATCTGTTATTTCACCAAAGCCCCCCACAATGAGGCTCCTAAAAATAAAAAAATTATTGTAAATAGAAAAAATTATTGTAAATAGAAAAAATTATTGTAAATAAAAAAAAAATTATTGTAAAAAAATTATGATAAATAATAAATAAAAACAATAAAAATTAATAAACGACTGACATCGGCCATTTCTCTACTGCCCTTTATATATTTATACACATATACATACACACGCATGTGTGTTTGTGTTTTAAAGTGCACAGTGTCACCCTAATGCAATAGGCCGCGCACACCTCTGGCTGTGAACCAGGCCTGAGGCATGGTCAATTTTCGAAATAATTTTCTTTTGAAAATCCGAAAATTCGTACATTGTGATCCGATGGCGCCACCATTGATTTCGAAAGTTGACTAACCAAACCTTCAATTTCACCTCATGTTCCTACAGAAAATAATTTTCATGTCCGGGAATCTTCTTTTCTTTCCAGGAATTTTCTTTTCTTGCACATGCGCATTTCTTTTTCGATTACATTTCTCGCACGATTGTCCCATCATTGATTAGAAAATCATTTGTTTTTCAAAAAATTTCCGACATGTCCGATTATTAAAATTCAAAGGCCGCACCAAAATCGGCCGTTGCTGTAGCCCACTAATGGTGCGAAATACCAACGAAAATTCTTAGATAAGATTTTCTAAATAAAATTCTTTCGAAATTCGACCCATGTATAATGAAAATGCAAAAAGGGAGAAAACACAAACACATCGCTTAGCAAAAGCAGCACATAGTACACACAGCGGTTCACACTGCTGCGATTTGAGAGTCCAAAGACGCATGACAAGTCGCACCCAATTAACGGCAATGGAAATGTCCAGTGGCGGTTCGTCCATAGAGGGCGCTGGAGCGCCGCCCCCTCTGGCTCTCGCCCGCCACTGAGTCTAATAACATACATTCATGCATTGCACGAATCTATGTTATTATTGCTGCTGCCGCTGGTCTATTCAGAGATGCCCGGAACTTGAGCGCCGGCCACCTGAATAACGGAAGTGCCTATCAGAGCCAGCGGCTCCCGGATGTCTTATCCTCGAAACGTACGGGGGGTGCGTTCCTTGGATAAGACTGACGGCCATCTCAGCCAATCAGGTTCCCTGATTCTGGGTATCGGTAACCTGATTGGCTGAAGCGTCACCAAGGTGGGAGAAGACATCGAGGGACGTGGAAGGAGTAAGGTAAGTGCATTTTTACAGGGCACAGTGGCGACAAAGGGCACAGTGGCATCAATGGGCACAGTGGTGACAAAGGGCACAGTGGCATCAATGGGCACAGTGGCGACAAAGGGCACAGTGGCATCAATGGGCACAGTGGCATCAATGGGCACAGTGGTGACAAAGGGCACAGTGGTGACAATGGGCACAGTGGTGACAATGGGCACAGTGGCAACAATAAAAGGGCACAGTGACATGCACAGTGGCAACAATGGGCACAGTGGCAACAATTAAAGGGCACAGTGGCGACAATTGAGGGGCACAGTGGCTGCGTTTGATGGCATGGCATAGTGGTGACAATTGATCCGTTTGCGCCCCACCAAAAATGTTAAGCACCAGCCGCCACTGGAACTGTCGCTCTGACTTAGAAAAAGACTCCTGCACTAATTTGATGCAATTTCAACACGACTTGCATTGACTTCTGTTAAAGTCGTATGAAAGCCGCAATGAAGTCGTGGAGGGATGACGGATTCCAAGTTGCGCAACTTTAAAGCCACGGCAGTGTGAACAAGGGCTTACACATTGTTAGGCACGCGTTTAACCCTTTGATTGCCCCTAGATGTTAACCCCTTCCCAGCCAGTATCATTAGTACAGTGACAGTGTAAAGAATTAGCAATGACCACTGTATTAGTGTCACTGGAGATGTCCGTGGCAGTTAGTCAGTTCCCCCCAGTATCAGTTAGTGTCCGATTGTACGCCACACTATTACAGTCCCATTGTAATTTACTGATCACCGACCGCCACCATTACTAATAAAAAAAAATTCCAGTATATATACACCATTATTTATAGACGCTATAGCTTTCACACACACCAATCAATATACACTTAGCAAAAATGAAAAGGACGAAAACTGGACAGCCGCACTCCAAAATTTCTTAAAAAGAGATGTCTTTTATTTTTCAACTGTGCATACAGTCACTGCAAACCAACAACATACAGTATGGCCCAGATAATATTTTTGCCTAAATTTGTGAAGAAATTTTATTAAAAAATTTATAAATTATTGGATATGTTTTATAGGCCCATAGGTCGTTGCCCACTCTGCCTATATTGTAATCCAGCACTGAAAATGAGGAGGAAAGCACTTCTATGGTCACATTCGTATGAGATTTGTATGGAATAAAAAAAGGGGCAAGAGTAGCTTAAAGGGGTTGTAAAGGTAATTTTTTTTTTCCTAAATAGCTTCCTTTACCTTAGTGCAGTCCTCCTTCACTTACCTCATCCTTCCATTTTGCTTACATTTTTAGCTGCATAATTAATGTGTAATAATAAAATATAACTACGTTTCTTGCAGGTTACATATAACGGACAACTGTAAAAACTTTCAACATGGACAGCTTTTTTTTTTAAATGTCCACAGCTCCACCTAGTGGTAGCATAATGAATTTTTTAGGTATAAACTCTAATAGCAAACAAAAAGTTAAAGTTAACCTGTTGCAAACCTGGACAATTTAAACAAAGTATAGTAAAGATAAATAAATACTAATACAAGGGTTACAATCTGCGAAAATCATTGGTAGATCGGGAGGCAGCTAAATGTACATGCAAATCCTGACTTTTCTAAAAATTGAGGTCGATCCCATGCTCTGTGCCCATCAAATGCAGCCACTGTGCCCATCAAATGCAGCCACTGTGCCCATCAAATGCAGCCACTGTGCCCTTAAATTGCAGCCACTGTGCCCTTCAATTGCAGCCACTGTGCCCATCAATTGCAGCCACTGTGCCCATCAAATGCAGCCACTGTGTCCTTAAATTGCAGCCACTGTGCCCATCAAATGCAGCCACTGTGCCCATCAGATGCAGCCACTGAGCCTATCAAATGCAGCCACTGTGTCATCAAATGCAGCCACGTGGGTCCCGGAGCATGATGGGACTGTGACGCCATAAGAGGCCTATATAAATCGGTGCGAGCCACGCACCCGGCATTACAGCGGGAAGAAGCGTTGCGTCAACATCGGGAGAAAAGAAGAAGGCAGAAGACGGCAAAGAAGAGCGGGCTGCGCCGCTGCTAGTAAGAGAGCTAAAAAGAATATAGTGGCGGCCAGCCTCGAAGAAGGCACCGGAGAGCGAGCGAGAGAAGAACCGGGGAGCGCCGAGATGACAGCAGAGAAGATGGAAGGAGACCCCCCCCCGGAGTGCGGAGAAGACCCCCGGAGCTGACTAATAAATTATTTTAAAACCCTGTGTCGTGTGTTTATTTTCTTTTACACTTTTCCTCCAGGTGAATGGGTACGATGTATCCCATATTCATTCACCTAGGGTGGGGGGCCGGTATCTGGGGGCCCCCTTATTAAAGGAGGTCTCCCAGATTCCGATAAGCCCCCTGCCCGCAGACCCTGAAAACAACGGCCAGGGTTGTCGGGAAGAGGCCCTGTGCTTATCAACATGGGGACAGGATACTTTGGGGTGGGGGGGCCGCAGGGCGCCCCCCTGCCCCAGAGCACCCAACCCCCCCATGTTGTGGGCATGCGGCCTGGTACGGCTCAGGAGGGGGGGGCGCTCGCTCGTCCCCCCTCCTTTCCTGACCGGCCGGGCGGCGTGCTTGGATACGGGTCTGGTATGGATTGTGGGGGGATCCCCATGCCGTTTTTTCGGCGTAGGGGGTTCTCCTTATAATCCATACCAGACCTAAGGGCCTGGTATGCCTCTGGAGGGGAACCCATGCCGTTTTTTTATTTAAAATTTGGCGTGGAGTTCCCCCTCATGATTCAAACCAAACGCCGCCGCTAGAATTGGCGGGAATTCAAGTCGGATCCCCGTCGCTTCTATGACGGCTTCTTCTCATCGAGGCGTAGGTGGTCAATCTCGCCGAGAAAGGGAGTGAGATTGACACAATATCGTGGTCACCTACAGTAAACAGCTAAACAGAACAATGCTTTTCTTCCGGACCATGGAGCCGTCCGGAGGGGGGGGGTTAGCCTTAAGACAGGGCAGAAGACCCCCCACTGTGTAACAGATTCAAAGGAGAAATACTTCAGTATTCCAAGGTTCATGACACCCTTGTTCTACCTTTCCCTTTAGAATGTGATATTTTTGATTAAGCTTAATGTCTACATTTACACTCTTGGCATCTTTTGGATATGAGGCAGCTTTTGGAGGACTTGGTTTGGTTCCCCCCGGGCCTAGAAGGCTGTTTACCACCAACATCTCAGTCACGTTTTTACAGGTGATTATGTTTGATCGATGTATTGTCGATTGACATTAAGTAATTGATTATGTTGTGAAGTTTAAAGGCTGGTATGTTTTTGAGGCATGTGTAGGACCGCCTATGAGGGGAGGTTGGAGGCCGGTATGTTTTTGAAGCGTGTTTTATTATAGGAGTGTTATATAGTGTAGATTAGGGTACGTTTGTATATGTTGTGGAAGTGTGTGTTATTCTTTGGACGTGTTTTTGAGTGTTATATATATATATACTGCGAGCTGAAGGGAGTAACGCTGGTATTACAATACCCCAATCACGGCATTCGGCACCAGGTTCCTCTCTACATATAGAGCTCGGGATTCCCCCTAGCAACTCTAAGAGGATCGTCCGCATTGGACTCAGTAAACCCCCTGACCTGCTGCACTTTTGCCCTAACAAGCCCTACATTTGGGATACCGTGTGTTTGGGATCAATCGGAGCCATCCCTCCCCTTTCTCTTTTCTTACTTATGAGACCCCATAAGTCGGCCCTGGGGATATCCTAAACCGACAAGTTGAGGGTCAATTTTTAAACCCTGGTTCACCACAAACGAGAGAGAAAAACAGCTTGTAATCACACACTCCTGTGGCCCCTGATGAAGGTCTGTTGCTCCATCAATAGACCAGAAACGCGTCGGGCATTTCTCCACTACTCTCTACAGAGTGTTTTTAATCTAATTGTACTGTATCTTCACGAGGTTTTATTTGAGTACTTTCTTGTTGTTTCCTATTTTCTCCTGGGTCCACACATGGGACGTGTGCCCCAGGTGTCACTTTATCACTATTTCTCATATGTTTTTTATTCTTATTATACATAATTTCTGACTGTTCCAGAAGATTTCTGTAATCCAACATCCAGAATTACTCTGTAATTAAGTGTTTACCCATCTTGGTGCAAATATCTAATAAATTAAAATTTTATATATACATTGGAGTCTGGCCTTAAAAGTCCCATCTGGGGGTAATCGTTTTTCTTTCTTGTTTATATATATATTGTAGTTTATGTTAAAGCGGAGCTCCTCCTTAAAGTGGAACTCCCGCTGATCGGATCCCTCCCCCCTCTGGTGTCACATTTGACACCTTTCAGGGGGGAGGGGGGTGCAGATACCTGTCTAAAGACAGGTATTTGCACCCACTTCCGGCCATAGTCTACAGGCAGACTGCGGGCAGGACGTCACCTCCTGTCCCCCCCCCCCCTCCCCGTTGTGCTGTGGGAACACTTGGCTCCCAGAGCACAGGGGGAGCCAATCAGCAGGCGCAGCGCAACTCGCGCATGCGCCGTAGGGAACCGGGCAGTGAAGCCGGAGCGCTTCACTTCCTGGTTCCCTCACTGAGGATGGCGGGGGGCAGCAGAGTGACGAGCGATCGCTAGTCCTCTGCTGCGGACGGCGCTGGACTCCAGGACAGGTAAGTGTGCCGATATTAAAAGTCAGCAGCTGCAGTATTTGTAGCTGCTGACTTTTAATTTTCTTTTTTTGGCGGACATCCTCTTTAAGTTTAGATTTCTTCTGGAGGTGCTTTGAGTGGACATAAGTGATGTACCCCGCTCAGCTGGGGTGGGCCTTTGAGAACAGAGGCCGCATATGGGCAGCACAAAGGCTTAGCAAAGGGGTTAGCCTTGCAGCACCGGGGTCCTTGGTCCAAATCCTGACCAGGACACTATCTGCATGGAGTTTGCATGTTCTCCCTGTGCTTGCGTGGGTTTCCTCTGAGTACTCCGGTTTACTCCCAAAAAAAAGACATGCTACCTTGCGTTGGTGGTGCAGTGGTAAGCATAGCTGCTTTCTAAGCAGATGACCCGGGTTCGATTCCCGGCCCATGCCATCTCCAATACTTGGAGTCCTCAGAGAGAAAAGCGCTGTACAAGGTCGATGCTGAGTATAAATTAGAGGTGGAATAAAGAATAAAGCGAATGTGTGAAATGTTTGAGGAAGAAAATGTTCCCCCAGAATCTATAGAAGGAGAACCCAGCAACTGATAGAAGACGCTTATGCTGCAATCAAACCTAGGCGTTCCGGAATGGAATTACTGCGATTCCAGAATTGCCAGAAAACACATGACACGCGTGTGACCCCTTTACTTTCAATGGCACCCCAATCATGGAACAATATTGTCACCTGACAAATCGTGCAAACAAATTCACGGGACGCGTGTTTACCAAAAGCAGTCCTACGATTTGTCAGGTGACAATCACAGCAAAATCACGTCTCGATTGGGGTTATATTCAAAGTAAAGGGATCGCAAGCGTGTCCAGCATTTTTCAGCGATTCGGGAATCCGGAACACCGAGATGTGACCAGAACCTCGCCATGTCCATCGTACAACAAGAACTTCCTGCACAGACATCCCCCCAGCAGGAATATTACACCCATACTGCCCCCAGCAGGAATATTACACCCATAGTCCCCCCAGCAGGAATATTACACCCATAGTCCCCCCAGCAGGAATATTACACCCATACTCCCCCCAGCAGGAATATTATATCAATACTCCCCCCAGCAGAAATATTACACCCATACTGCCCCCAGCAGGAATATTACACCCATATTGCCCCCGAGCAGGAATATTACACCCATACTCCCCCCAGCAGGAATATTACACCCATACTGCCCCCAGCAGGAATGTTACACCCATACTCCCCCCCCGCAGGAATATTACACCCATACCCCCCCCACCAGGAATATTACACCCATACTCCCCCCAGCAGGAATATTACACCCATACTCCCCCCAGCAGAAATATTACACCCATACTCCCCCCAGCAGGAATATTACACCCATACTCCCCCCAGCAGGAATATTACACCAATACTCCCCCCAGCAGGAATATTACACCAATACTCCCCCCAGCATGAATAGTACACCCATACTGCCCCGGCAGGAATATTACACCCATAACCCCCCAGCAAATATATTAAACCCATACTCCCCCAGCATGGGGTCCCTTGGTGGCTGTCTCTGTTCCTCCCCGCAAGAACTACACACATTCATGCGAGAGAGCTCGCATTGTGTGTAGTCCTTGCGGGCGCGCTCCTGTGATACAGCGAGCGGCCCCGCCCCTCGGCGCGCCACATCACTGGATGTAATTGACAGCAGCACCAGCCAATGGCTGCGCTGCTTTCAATCCATCTGCTCTAGCCAATTGGCGGGCAGGCTGAGCGGGGAAGAAGATGTCGGGGCCAAGCAGGGGACTTTCAAGGGGTCAGGTAAGTATAACGTGGGGCCGGGGGGGGGGGGGGGGGGGGGGTATGTTCGGAAGTTTTTTCACCTTAATGGGGTGAACACATCAGGGTACAGTGCACATCAGGGCACAGCACATCAGGGCACAGTGAACATCAGGGCATAGCACATCAGGATACATCAGGTAATCCTTGGGACTCACAGAGACGGGAGAGACACTGACACAGTGACACTGTCAATGTTCCGCCCTGTTCCCTGGCACCGTAAGGCAAGTGCCCATGTTGCCTTGCAATACAGTGTCCTGAAATGAAACTGACACAGCCACCCCCCAGGGCCAATCTGATGCCCCCAAAAAAGGCTGCCACATTGCCGCTTTACTCACTGACAGTACTTGTCCTTTCCGGGAATGCCTGGAGGAGCACAATCCCCGCCCCCTGCTTGTGATTGGAGAAATCATAAATCCCGCCTCTTGTGTCCAATCACTATCACACGACTGTGATTCGTTACAGCACAAGCTGATTTTTGGGAAGGGGGGGTGTCCCTGAATGGTAGTTTGGAAATGTGGTCCCCCTATTGACAGGTATATCCCCCATGAAGGGGGGGGGGGCTACCACCAGTGGGGTCTCTCGATTAGAGACCTTCTGGATTTATGAGTTGCATTTCCACTCCCCGTTGGGTATCAACGCGGAGTGGGACATCAACACTTTTATCAACAAAGCCTAACCTGGGTTTCCAGTTGTACTATCAACAATGTTGAATGGTTTAAATTCCCTGTTTAAACCTACTTCCCTTACATGTCTGGACAGAAGGTTTAGCTGAATATGTAGCCGCTGCCAATTGGTTACACACGGGCTCACAAGGGATCCATAGCGAAGCTTGACCCGCATTCGACCCCTTGCTAGAGACAGTGGTGTGATGTCAGACACAAAGGTCTAGTTCACGTATGTTGGCCCCCTTTTGCTACATGAGTTTACGTGCTCTATGGCGCTGTCCGTCACCTCAGAGTGAGGAGTGACTTGCATTCCTTAACCTGACCTTGCCGATTGGTTAAAAAGCATGCTTAGCATGAGTTATATCCATGCCTCAGAACGAGGCTTGATTTACAGCGGCCCACCCAATTTACATACCGCAAGTGACCTTGGTAATACAGGTCAGTATTTGGTTGAAACGTATTTCGGTTTGGGGGTCACATTCTCTATATCATGTGCAGTGCTTGGAGCAGGTTCACATCCCCGATGATGTCTGTGTAGACGAAACGCGTTGGGTCGAGTCCTGCCTACACCATTCCGCTTATTCTTGTTATCTTTGCATGTGTACTCATCTCCATGTGAAATGTGAGTTTTTTTTTTTTTATTCCTTTTTAAATAAACCCTTTTATCTACGATATCACACTATGTGGAAGCTTTTTCCATTTTTCGGTCACATCGTGTGAGTACGGAAATTCGTTTTGGTCCTCCTTCCATTCATGAGAAACCTAGCCGTACAACATACTGGATATCTGTTGATGAGGAGTGTTTCGTTTTGATCCGGGATATGATCGTAGACGTCACATCTTTCCACACATAGGGCCAGATTCAGAGAGATCGGCGTATCTCTGTGCGGGCGTAGCGCATCTCATATGCGCTACGCCAGCGTAACATAGAGAGGCAAGTAAAGTATTCACAAAGCACTTGCTCCCTAAGTTACGGTGGCGTAGCGTAAATGGGCCGGCGCAAGCCCGCCTAATTCAAAGTAGGCTGGTAGTGGGCGTGTTGTATTGAAATGAATCGTGACCCCATGTAAATAAAGCGCCGAACGAACTGCGCATGCTCAGAATCACGTTGAATTTATTCCCTAAGATACGCCAGGTCCATTCGCCAAGTACGACTTACGTAAATGACGTAAAATATGACGGCTGTTCCGACGTTTCCGACGTCCATACCTTTGCATTACTTACGCCTCATATAGCAGGGGTAACTTCACGCCGGACGTACGCCTTACGTAAATGGCGTAGCTTAATGCGACGGGCGCAAGTACGTTCGTGAATCGGCGTATCTAGGTCATTTGCATATTCGACTTGTAAATCTACGGAAGCGCCCCTTGCGGCCAGTGTAAATATGCACCCAAGATACGGCGGCGTAGGAGACTTACGTCGGTCGTATCTTGGCAAAATTCAGGCGCATCTGATTTCCAGAATACGCGTATAGATACGACGGCGCACATTTGGACTTACGACGGCGTATCTGGAGATACATCGTCGTAAGTCCTTTCTGAATCCGGCCCATGGTATTCATCACCACAAGCCTACATGACTTAACCGCTTGCCAACCGCCCACCGCAGTTTTACTGTGGCAGGTTGGCTCGGCTGCGCAAAATCACGTAATATAACGTGATGTCGTTCTGTGGCCACTAGGGGCCCCCTTTTGCCGATGCGAGTGCCCGGCGGGCGCGATCACCGCCGGGCACCCGCGATCGCTCGTGACAGAGCAAGAACCGGGAACTGTGTGTGTGAACACACAGCTCCCGGTTCTTTCAGGGGGAGAAATTAATGATCGTATGTTCGTACTGAGTATGAACAGCGATCTGTCATTTCCCCTAGTCAGTCCCATCCCCCCTTCAGTTAGAACACACTTTAGGGAACATACTTAACACCTTGATCGCCCCCCAGTGTTAACCCCTTCCCTGCCAGTGACATTTTCACAGTAATCAGTGCATTTTTATAGCACTAATCGCTATAAAAATGCCAATGGTCCCAAAAATGTGTCAAGTGTCCGATGTGTCCAACATAATGTTGCAGTACCGATAAAAATCGCAGATCGCCGCCATTGCTAGTAAAAAAAAAAATATTAATAAAAATGCCATAAATCTATCCCCTATTTTGTAGGCGCTATAACTTTTGTGCAAACCAATTAAAAAACACTTATTGTGATTTTTTTACCAAAAATATGTGGAAGAATACGTATCGGCCTAAACTGAGGAAAAAAATTGTTTTTTATGTATTTTTTGGGGGATATTTATTATAGTAAAAAATATATAGTAAAAAATATTCCTTTTTTTCAAAATTGTCGCTCTATTTTTGTTTATAGCGCAAAAAATAAAAACCACAGAGGTGATCAAATACCACCAAAAGAAATCTCTATTTGTTTGGGAGCCACGTCGCACGACTGCGCAATTGTCAGTTAAAGCGACGCAGTGCCAAATCGCAAAACGTGGCCTGGTTTTTGGCCAGCCAAATGGTCCGGGGCTGAAGTGGTTAAGAGGTGTATACCCCTTTAAGACCATACATTCCGAAAACCTCTGCACAGTTGGTGGTGATCGTTTTCTGCAACACCTTTTCTTACAGTGTCCTCAGTGTGGTTCCAGTGATGCTAATCAGCTGAATCTTTATATATACCAAGATTTACATGGACTTTGGGCCAAATCCACAAAGATCCGGCCTAACTTAATTTTTTCCATTTAAGTTACACTGCCTTAAAATTTCTACCTAAGTGCCTGATCCACAAAGCACTTACCTAGAAATTTTGGGCTGTGTAACTTAAATTCCGCCGGCGCAAGGCGTTCCTATTTTCATGGGGGCGATTCCCATTTAAATTAAGCGCGCTCCCGCGCCGGCCATACTGCGCATGCTCGTGACGTAATTTTCCCGACGTGCATAGCGCGAAATTACGTTACGCCGAGCTTTGTGGATTGCGACGGGTCAATAAAGTTGCGTCGGAAAAAAAAAAAGATACGGCGCGAAAAAAAAAATTCAAATAAAAAAAAAAAACGCGTCGCTGGACAGAAAGGTCTGTTTTTACAAGGTGTACTAACTTTACACTTTGTAAAAGCAGCCCTAATTTTGCGTTTGCAAACTAAAACTTACGGAGAAAAAACGAAGCTGAAAAGCTTTGTGGATCTCCGTAAGTGCTAATTTGCATACCCGAGGCGGCATTTCGACACGAAATGCCCCCAGCGGCGGATGCGGTACTGCATCCTAAGATCCGACAGTGTAAGTCCCTTACACATGCCGGATCTTCTGCCTATCTATTGGAAACTGATTCTGTGGATCAGTTCCATAGTTAGGAACAGGGGGCCAAATCCTCAAAAATCCTGCCTAACTTATCTTTTCCCATTTAAGTTACACTGCCTTAAAATTTCTACCTAAGTGCCCGATCCACAAAGCACTTACCTAGAAATTTCAGGCCGTGTAACTTAAATTCTCCCGGCGCAAGGCGGTCCACTTCTCCAGGGGGCGATGACAATTTAAATGAGGCGCGCTCCCGCGCCGGCCGTACTGCGCATGCTCGTGGCGTCATTTTCCCGACGGGCAGCGCGCGAAATTACGTTACGTCGGGCTTTGTGGATTGCGACGGGACAATAAAGTTGCGTCGGGTAAAAAAAAAGTTACGCGCCGAAAGAAAAAATTTAAAATTAAAAAAAAATCGCGGCGATCGAAAAAAAGGTCTGTTTTTACAAGGTGTAACTAGTTTACACTTTGTAAAAGCAGAACTAATTTTACGTATGCAAACGTAAACTTACGCAGAAAACACAAAGCTGAAAAGCTTTGTGGATCTCCGTAAGTCCTCATTTGCATACGCTAGGCGGCATTTCGACACGAAATGCCCCCAGCGGCGGATGCGGTACTGCATCCTAAGATCCGACAGTGTAAGTGTATTACAGATGTCAGATCTTCTGCCTATCTATTGGAAAAATCCTTCTGAGGATCAGTTCCAAAGATAGGCACAGGGATACGCAGGCTGAACAGCAGTTCCGCCTGCGTATCTCTTTTGTGAATCTGGCCCTTTGTTCCTTTATATTATGAGACTTTCTTCACATGATTTTTATCCACTTTAATATGTTGTCTCTTCTCGTTGGTGGTTATCCTTTTCACAGAGATATTCATCTTTTTTCACTTATTACGGTACATATGGTTACACATTTTTGTATTAATTGACTGTATATTTGAGCGCTGCATATTATTTTATGATCATGATTTGCAGTTTGTCTTTTGTTATGCTGGCTGCTCTATATACTTATTTTTGAGCGTCAGCGCGGTATTTTTTTTACTTTGTTTCCTCACACGCTGTCACATCGTGAGGAGAGTCGGTAACCAGCAAGTGTGACAGGGGACATATACATAGATTATTACAGCATTGATCATCAGTGCCCTGATTATCATTACAGCCCCATCAGTGCCCATCAGTACTGTCAATCAATGCCCATTAGTACAGCCAATCACTGCCACCTATCAGTGCCTACCAGTACTGCCAATTAGTGCCCATCAGTGGCGACTAACAGTGCCCTAATTATAAGTGCAGCCCCATCAGTGCTGCCTATCAGTGCCTCCTCATCAGTGCCATACCCCTGCCTACCAGTGCCTATCAGTGCCTCCTCATCAGTCTGTGTAGAGAGTTTGGAAAAATCATGGATTTTGTAGGCATCAAGGTACAGCGCTTTTCTTTCAAAAGTCATACATTTTATTTCAATATTTTTCTTTAAAAAAAAAATACTAGATACATTAAAAACATACAATAAACTTGCTACCCAAAATTAGCTGATATCACCAACTAAAACACCATAGAGAACCCTATCCTAATCCATATTGTAAGAGCCAGCGGAGTGTGGCTGCCAGTTTCCAGGCGGACTTGGTGGAGGTTCAATAAAGCTCCATATGTTTCGTGCAATTGCACTTTCTCAGGAGCTTAAGTAATCAGTGCCTCCTATCAGTGCCTATCAGTGTCACCTATCAGTGCCTATCAGTGAGGCCTATCAGTGCCACCTATCAGTGTCTATCAGTGATGCCTATCAGTGCCTATAAGCGATGGCTATTAGTGCCTATCAGTACCATCTATCAGTGCCCATCCATGATGCCTATCAGAGATGCCTATTAGTTTCTATCAGTGATGGCTATAAGTGCCCATCAGTACCACCTATCAGTGCCCATCCATGATGCCTATCAGTGCCGCCTATCAGTGCCACCTATCAGTGCCCACCCATGATGCAGTGCCACCTATCAGTGTCCATTAGTGTCACCTATTAGTGCTCATCAGTGCTGTCTATCAGTGTAGCCTATCAGTGCCCATCCATGATGCCTATCAGTGCCACCTATTTGTGCCCATCAGTAATGCCTATCAGTGCCCACCCATGATGCCTATCAGTGGCCATTAGTGCCACCTATTAGTGCTCATTGGTTCTGACCATCAGTGTAGCCTATCAGTCATCAGTGAAAGAGAAACAAAAATTATTTGTAAAATGTTATAACAGAAACAAAAACAAAAAAGTTGTTGTTTTTTTTTTTTTTGTTTGTTTGTTTAGTAAAAAATAAAAACCCAGTGGTGATAAAATACCACAAAAAGAAAGCTCTGTCTGTGGGAAAAAAATGATAAAAATGTCATATGGGTACAGCGTTGCATGATCGTGCAATCGTCCTTCAAAGTGTGACAGCGCTGAAAGCTGAAAATTGGCCTGGGCAGGAAGGGGGTAAAAGTGCCCGGTATTGAAGCGGTTAAATGTACACAACATTGGCCCAGATTCAAGAAGCAATTGCGCCCGTGTAACCATGAGTTACACGGCGCAATTGCTTACTTGCTCCGGCGTAGCGAATGCTCCTGATTCAGAGAACTCGTTACACCGACTGCAGCCTAAAATCTGCGCGGCATAAGGCTCTTATGCCTCGCAGATTTTAGGCTGCATTCTTGCGGGGGCCGCTAGGGGGCGCTCCCATTGTGATCAGCGTGTAGTATGCAAATTGCGCAAGCCAGGTACGGAGTTTCCGTACGGCCACTTTAGCGCAAGGCTGCCCTTTCTAATAGCAGGGGCAGCCTGTGCTAAAGTATACCGCCGCTCCCGCGTCGCGACGTTCAAATGTTACGTCGTTTGCGTAAGTGCTTCGTGAATGGCGCTGGACGCCATTCACGTTCACTTTGAAGCAAATGACGTCCTTGCGACGTCATTTGCCGCAATGCACGTCGGGAAAGTTTCCCGACAGAGCATGCGCTGTACGTTCGGCGCGGGAGCGCGCCTAATTTAAATGATTCCCGCCCCCGGCGGGATCATTTAACTTGCGCGCGCTTACGCCGGGCAAATTTGCCGGCGCGCCCTCGCAAGTCACGGAGCTACTGCTCCGTGAATCGAGGGCAGCGCAAAATATTTGCGTGGGCGCAGGGCAAAATCGTTGCCCTGCTCCCACGCAAATATTGCGCAAATCTTATTGAATCTGGGCCATTGTGGTGCAAACAAGGAACAGAAAACCATTGCTTTCTATGCGTCCTTGCAGTCACCTGTGTTGATCTGGTGCAGATAACATGCAGGTCATGGCACATGGTGTGAACGAGCCCTTCACAGACAGAAATCAGCTACGTTGTCATATGACATTCTGACCACCAGAGGGGGGTGGCGTACCACTGAATATACAAACTCATTCCCTACTACCGGAGCACTCACAGGAAACTTCATGTCCGAATTTTAAAGCCGTATTAAATATAAAAGCAAACATTTATTACATTGCAGCCTATCAATCCTTATATGTGACGGCTGCATTTGACTTCTTTTTTTTTTTAGGCTTTCTTTCTTCTAGTTTCATCTGGTGAGATCTGGACAGTAAGGGCCAGATCCACGTAGCGCGGCGCTTTTTTCCGTCCGGCGTAGCGTATCTCAGATACACTACGCCGCCATAACTTACAGCATATTTCCCGTATCCACAAGGAATTTGCGCCGTAAGTTACGGCGGCGTAGTGTAAATGTGTCGGCGTAAGGGCGCGCAATTCAAATGGCTAAGTTGTGGGTGTGTTTTATGTTAATACGTCTTGACCCAACGTAAATAAAAACATTTCTGAAGGGCGCATGCGCTGCCCATGGGGGTTTCCCAGTGCGCATGCTCCAAATTAACCCGCAACAAGCCAATGCTTTCGACGTGAACGTCATTCTATGCAAAGCCCTATTCGCGAACGTTTTACGCAAACGACGTACACGACGGAAAATTAGACTCTGCCCCGACGTCCATACTTAACATTGGCTACGCCGCATATAGCAGGGGTAACGTTACGTCGAAAAAAGCCTTACGGAAATGACGTAAAAAATGCGCGGGTCGGACGTACGTTTGTGGATTCGCGTATCTAGCTAATTTGCATACTCGACGGAGAAATCGACGGAAACGCCACCTAGCGGCCAGCGTAAATATGCACCTAAGATCCGACGGCGTACTAAGACGTACGTCAGTCGGATCTAGCCCAGCTTCAGGCGTATCTTGTTTTGTGGATACAAAACAAAGATACGCCGGAGCAAAATAGAAGTTACGCGGCGTATCAATAGATACGCCAATGTAACTTCTTTGTGGATGAGTCTGTTGTTTTTCAAAAGAACAAGCTCTCCAGCAGAATGTATCAGTTACATGGATGAGAAAAAAACGTTTAACACTGACAAGGTTGCTTGTAATGATTAGCTTTTTTTTATGCAAAACCTTTATCCGAAAAGGGAAAAAAAACGTCGTAAACTGCTTTTAACTTCTTTTTTTTGCGATTCGGCACTGAGTCGCTTTAACTGACAATTGCGTGGTCGTGCGACGCTTTACCCAAACAAAATTGATGTCCTTTTTTTTCCCACAAATAGAGCTATCTTTTGGTGGTATTTGATCACCTCTGCATTTTTAATTCTTTGTGCTATAAACAAAAATAGTGCAACCATTGACTTAAAGGTACAATTTTCCCCCCTAAATAGCTTCCTTTACCTTAGTGCAGTCCTCCTTCACTTACCTCATTCTTCCATTTTGCTTTTAAATGTCCTTATTTCTTCTGAGAAATCCTCACTTCCTGTTCTTCTGTCTGTAACTCCACACAGTAATGCGAGGCTTTCTCCCTGGTGTGGACTACAGGAGAGTCAGGATGCTCTCTACTTTGCAGATAAAGGAGCTGTGTGTTAGTGGGCGTCCTGAGTCATGTTGGAACAGGAAGTGGTAATCCCCCAAACTGTTCCCACAAAGTTGGGATCATGAAATTGTCCAAAATGCCTTGGTATGCTGACGCCTTAAAGCGGAGTTCCACCCAAAAGAGCAACTCCTGCTCAAAGGGGAAAGTATTTCAAATTTGAAAAAAAATGTTTTTCGAAAAAAAATGAATCAATTCAAAAACGAATGAAACAAATTTAACTAAACAAGTTTATGTAAATAACGAATCGAAACAAAATTAAACAAATGTTTTCGTTCTGCACATGTCTAGCAGCACCCCCTAAGGCTGCATTCACACTATAACGCGGCGTACGCGGCGTATTTTGCCGCGATTTGTAAACTTTTTTTTTTAACAAAACATTTAACATTGATGTCTATGCCGAACGCCGAAAGCCGCCTGAAAAAAAAGGGTCCGGTACTTGTTTTCAGGCGGCAGGCGTATGGCGTTTCGGCGTTCGGCGTGAGATGTGAACCATCTCATAGACAACAATGTAAATTCGCCCCTCCAGCGGCACGAGCGTCGGGCGTCGAACGTAAATATGCCTAGGTGTGAATGCAGCCTTATACTTAGCTGAGCCCCATCTCTCTCCAGCGATGTCCTCAAGTGCCACCTGGGACTCTCCTCCTGATGCCATTGGCTCCTGCTGCTGTCAATCAAAGTCTGTTAGCCAATCAGGAGAGAGAGGGGGCCGGGCCGAATCAGGGCTCTGTGTCTGAATGGACACAGGAAGCTGTGACTCGGCTCGGGTGCCCCTATAGCAAGCTGCTTGCTGTGGGGGCACTCGACAGGAGGGAGGGGCCAGGAGAGCAAAAGAGGGACCCGAGAAGAGGAGGATCTGGGCTACTCTGTGCAAAACCAACTGCACAGAGCAGGTAAGTATAACATGTTTGTTATTTTTAGAGAGGAAAAAATGAGACTTTACAATTGACCGCCCGCCGCAGGAATACATTGCTACTTTGAAGAGGAATACCGTTGTTATGGTAGCAGCTAGCTACCTTATTATAACCCCAGTATCCTCTTCTTAAGCTGGTGGTTCTCTTTTTCAGATAATAGTGGTCTCTGTGGGGGATTCGCAGCGAGATCACTTTTATTGGCAGTGGGAGAGGCCCCACCCTTCCCGCCGCTCTCCGGTGTCCTCCACCGCTTACCGGAGGGCGACGGAGGCAATCGGGTGCTGTCCCTGCTTGGTATGGAGACGAGTGAGGGGAAGATGGCCCCCACCCCTCTCCATATCATTGCAGGGTGGAAGCGACGTCAAAACATCACTTCCACCCATAGCTCTTAAAGGGACATTTTTTTGGTCATTTTTATTTTATTTTTATTGCATTTTAGTGTAAATATGAGATGTGACGTCTTTTTGACCCCAGATCTCATATTTAAGAGGACCTGTCATGCTTTTTTCTATTACAAGGGATGTTTACATTCCTTGTAATAGGAATAAAAGTGACACAAATGTTTTATTTTTTTTTAAAACAGTGTCAAAATAAAAAAGCGAAAGTAAAATAAATAAGAAAAAATAATATTTTTTTAAAGTGCCCCGTCCCACCGAGCTCGCGCGCAGAAGCACATGTGAGGTATCGCCGCGATTGGTAGAGCGAGAGCAATAATTCTAGCCTCAGACCTCCTCTGTAACTCTCAAAACATGCAACCTGTAGAATTTTTTAAACGTCGCCTATGGAGATTTTTAAGGGTAACATTTTTTCGCCATTCCAAGAGTGGGAGCAACTTTGAATCGTGACATGTTGGGTATCAATTTACTCGCCGTTACATTATCTTTCACAATATAAATAAAATTGGGCTAACTTTACTGTTGTCTTATTTTTTAATTTAAAAAAGTGTTGTTTTTTTTTCAAGAAAAAGTGTGCTTGTAAGACCGCTGCACAATTGCGCTGTGACAAAAATGATTGCAATGACCGCCATTTTATTCTCTAGGGTGTTAGAAAAGAAATATATATAATAATGTTTGGGAGTTCTAAGTAATTTTCTAGCAAAAAAAAAATGTTTTAAACCAGTAAACACGTGGTCTCGTTCCTTAAAGCGGAGCTCCACCCTAAAGTGGAACTCCCGCTGATCGGAACCCCCCCCCTCCGGTGTCACATTTGACACCTTTCAAGGGGGAGGGGAGTGAAGATACCTGTCTACAGACAGGTATTTGCACCCACTTCCGGCCACACAGGGCCAGATTCTCAGAGACTTACGTCGGCGTATCAGTAGATACGCCGTCGTAACTCTGAATCTGCACCGTCGTACATTTAAGCGTATTCTGGAAACCATATACGCTTAAATTAGGCTAAGATACGAGCGGCGTAAGTCTCCTACGCCGTCGTATCTTAGGGTGCATATTTACGCTGGCCACTAGGTGGTGCTTCAGCGTAGAATATGCAAATGACTAGATACGCCGATTCACGAACGTACGTGCGCCCATCGCAATTAGTTACGCCGTTTATAATAGAGATACGCCGGCGTAAAGATAAAGCTGGTCTCTAGGTGGCGCATCCCATGCAAAGTATGGACGTCGGAGCAAGCGTATATTTTTACGTCGCTTGCGTAAGTCGTACGCGAATAGGGCTGTGCGTAAATTACGTTCACGTCACAGGCATTGAGCCGACGTATTTTTGGGTGTAAATACGATGTGATACTGAGCATACGCGCGCATGCGCCGTTCGTTCGGCCATGCATCTACATGGGGTCAAGCCTCATTTAAATACAACACGCCCCCTACAGCCTACTTTGAATTACGCACGCTTACGCCGGCCCATTTACGCTGCCGTAACTTAGGAGGCTAGTGCTTTGTGAATACAGCACTTGCCTCTCTAAGTTGCGGCGGCGTAGTGTAAATACGGTACGCTACGCTCGCGCAACGTAGATCGGCCGTACCTGAATCTAGGCCACAGTCTGCGGGTAGACTGCGGGCAGAATGTCACATCCCGTCCCGTCCCCCCCCCCCCCTGTTGTGTTCTGGACACACTCGGCTCCCAGAGCACAGCGGGAGCCAGTCAGACCGCGCAGCGCGACTCGTGCATGAGCCGTAAGGAACCGGGCAGTGAAGCCGAAGCGCTTCACTTCCTGGTTCCCTCACCGAGGATGGCGGTGGGGGCAGCAGAGTGACGAGCGATCGCTTGTCCTCTGCTGCGGACGGCGCTGGACTCCAGGACAGGTAAGTGTGCCGATATTAAAAGTCAGCAGCTATAAGTATTTGTAGCTGCTGACTTTTAATATTTTTTTTTTTCAGCGGACATCCGCTTTTACTACTTGCCGACTGCTTCATGCACATATACGTCGGCAGAATGGGACGGCCAGGCAAACAACGCACCTGTACGTTTCTTTGAATCTGCCGCCTGGCGGGAGTGTGCACGCTGCGAGCTCCGTGATCGTGGGGCCCCCGGACTCGATGTCCGTCAGTGTCCCGCGATCGTGTCACGGAGCTGCAGAACGGGGAGATGTCTATGTAAGCAAGGCATTTCCCGGTTCAGCCTAGTGACAGGACACTGATCTGCTGCTCCCTGTCATCAGGAGCAGCGATCAGTGTCATGTCACTTGAAAGCCCATCCCCCTCACAGTTAGAATTACTCCCTAGGACACACTTGACCCCTTCCTCGCCCCCTAGTGGTTAACTCCTTCACTGCCAGTGTAATTTACACAGTAATCTGTGCATTTTATAGCACCGATCGCTGTATAAATGACAATGGTCGCAAAATAGTGTCAAAAGTGTCCGCCGCAATGTCGCAGTCACGATAAAAATCTGATCACATCCATTACTAGTAAAAAAAAATTATAATAAAAATGCCATAAAACTATCCCCTATTTTGTAAACGCTATAACTTTTGCGCAAAAACCAATCAATAAACGCTTATTGCGATTTTTTTTTTTTACCAAAAATATGTAGAAGAATACGTATCGGCCTAAAATGAGGGAAAAAAAAACGTTTTTTCATATATTTTTTGGGGATATTTATTACAGCAAAAAGTTCAAAATATTGAATTTTTTTCGAAATTGTCGCTCTTTTTTTGTTTATAGCGCAAAAAAAAAAAACGCAGAGGTGATCAAATACCACCAAAAGAAAGCTCTATTTGTGGGGGAAAAAGGATGTAAATTTTGTTTGGGTGCCACGTCGCACGACCGCGCAATTGTCAGTTTAAAGTGGTTGTAAACCCTTTACAACCACTTTAACCTACAGGTAAACCTAGATTAACCCCTTCCCTACCCCAGGTGTGCCCTCTCATTAAGACAGCCCTGCCTCTCCCCGTTCATCCTCTCTGTGACCCGATCGCGGGACACCAGCGACGATTAGGTCCGTGGTTCCCGCGGGGGACGGTCACTGAGCTGAGGACCGGGTCGCGAGGACTCCGGCGGGAGCACGCTGCGTGACCCACGGCTGGGCCCTTACAGGGGACGTACATGTACGCCCTTGTGCCCGACGTAGATCTGCGTGCGGCGGTCCTCAAGCGGTTAAGCGCCGTAGTGCTGTATCGCAAAAAGTGCTCTGGTCAGGAAGGGGGTAAATGCTTCCGGGGTTGAAGTGGTTAATTTACACAAAGTATTCTGCAGTTCTCCCATAACTGACTTTACTTTCCAGAAAATAGTATTAGCGGAATTTCCCGTCCTCGGTCTTATCTAACAGCAGGCCAGATTTATCGCATTCCTATGGCATTCCTTCCGTCTGCTTACATGGAGAATGCAGCGCTGTGCTCTCGGGCAGTTATGGCGCTCTCATATACCGTGGTGAACATTCCTGATCACAATACAGTAGTAGCGGATGTGTTGTGTAATGTGTGATCTACACTCCCCATCGCACTGTAAACACCGTAATTGCCGATGATGACGCATCATTCACTCCGACTTGTTTCTCTGCTTTATTATCGGTGGAAATTCCAAAAATGACGATTATTCCTAACGTTAGATTTTGGGGTCTGATGAGGGGATGACTCGCACATCCTCTGTGATGACATCATCGCTCCTTCCCCTGTTTTGTACACTCAGACCTCGGGTGTGACCGCGCCATAGAGGTCACATGACTCCGCGTGTAGTAAAAGTGCGGAGTGTGACTGAGCGCATTGACACATCGCTGTGGTCATTTCATCTGGAAAACAAAGAAAAGTTTGGAAGTCTGACTCAGAAGGCATTCCAGACATAACAAGCCTCAGATTTCCTCCGTCTCGTCATGTTATAGAGATTCCCTATGTACTATGAAGCCGGAATGAGGCTGGGCAAAAAAAAAACACTCCCTTCTGGGTGATCCATGTCAATCGCTGATCCCTACCCTTTGCTGGTGGTTTGTTTCACTGGGCTGATCCTGAATGGGAGGGTCTGGTTTATTATAATCACCCGCTGCACGCTCAGTGTCCTGATAAGAAAAGTTGCAGGGTCTGCGTCCCTTTAGAAGTATTTAAAGGGTTTGTAAAGGAAAATATTTTTTTTATCTTAATAGCTTCCTTTACCTTAATGCAGTGCTGTTTTCATGTCCTCATTGTTCGTTTTTGCTCTCAAGTTGCTGTAATTCTTCTCTGATCTCAACACTTCCTGGTTGTCTGTTTCCTGATGACCACAGTACTGGGAGCTTTCTCTCTGTGGTCACTAATCAAGGAGGTGTGATTACTGTGGCCCGGATTCAGAAAGGAGTTACGTCGGCGTATCTCCAGATACGCCGTCGTAACTCCGAATGCGGGCAGTCGCATCTCGGCGCCTGATTCATAGAATCAGATACGCCTCAATGTTGCCTAGATACGAGCGGCGTAAGTCTCCTACGCCGTCGTATCTTAGGGTACAATATTTACGCTGACCGCTAGGGGCGCTTCCCTAGACTTCAGCGTAGAATATGCTAATTAGGTAGATACGCCAATTCAGAAACGTACGTCCGCCCGTTTTTTTTTTTACGTTGTTTCCGTAAGGCTTTTTCCGGCGTAAAGTTACCCCTGCTATATGAGGCATAGCCAATGTTAAGTATGGACGTCGGGCCAGCGTCGAATTTTGCGTCGTTTACGTTGTTTGCATAAGTCGTACGCGAATAGAGCTGTGCATAAGTTACGTTCACGTCGAAAGCATTGACTATTTGCGGCGTGATTTCGAGCATGCGCACTGGGATACTTTCACGGACGGCGCGTGCGGCGTTCGTTAAGAACGTCAATTACGTGGGGTCACGGCTAATTAGCATACAACACGCCCCCTACCAGCCTATTTTGAATTAGGCGGGCTTACGCCGGCCAATATACGCTACGCCGCCATAACTTCGGGCGCAAGTTTTTAATTGTTTTTAAAAGGAATCAGTTAACTATTACAGTATGTCTCTATACCCTGTAAACAGTCATTTCAGCAAAAAAAAAATGTTTTATTTACAACTCCTTTAACCCCCCTGGCGGTATCCCTGGGCGTGACTCGGGTGGGTTTTTCATGCTGAAATCGGTATCCCCGAGTCACGCTCGGGGTAGCTGTGCAGAGCCTGCAGCGTGCGCTGGCTTACCTTCTCCTGGATCCAGCGATGCCACCGCGCTGTGTGAGCGAGCGGGACCTGTGCCGCCGATCTCCGTTCCCTGCGACGTTACGACGCACAGGAGCGGAGAACGGCGCCAAATTCAAAAACGTAAACAAACACAATACACACAGTATACTGTAATCTTATAGATTACAGTACTGTATGTAAAAAATACACACCCCCCTTGTCCCTAGTGGTCTGTCCTGTGTCCTACATGTACTTTTATAAAAATAAAAAATGTCATTTCTGCCTAAAAACTGTAGATTGTCCAAAAGTGTCCCTTTATGTCAAAAATGGTTTTAGAGCAGCTAGAAAACAGCGATAATAAATTATAATCACTTGCAGAATTGTGCGATAGCGATTTGCGGGGAAATTCGTCATAAAAAAATAAAAGTAATGACAACGACAATTCTGCAACTGAGCAAATTTCAGTGATTTTGAGTTGATTACATTATTGAATCATTTTTATTATAATTATATTATTATTTGTTATAATTATTTATAATTATTTATTATATTATAATTAATAATTTTGTTTTTAAAAAAAATCATACCCGGGATGCCTATTAGAATCTTGTTTGGTCAGATTTAAGTGAGTTATTTCTAAAAATTACAGGCCTACAGTATAAAACGCCAAATTTCCTTGCAAATAATGGTACCGCTTTTGGTACGTAATTCCAGACAGAATCATACCGCCAGGGAGGTTAACTCTTAGCCATTCACACCTAGGCGTTTTGTCGCCTGTAGTGTGACGCCGCAGCAGCCCCTAAGACGCTGGAGGGATGAAAACATATTGCCCTCTATGGAGATGGTTCACATCTCCACGCCGAACGCCGTACGCCTGCCGCCTGAAAACAAGTCCCGGACCTTTTTTTCAGGCGGCTTTCGGCGTTCGGCATAGGAGATGTGAACCATCTCCATAGAGGGGGTAAGGCTGCATTCACAATCGCGCCGTTTTGTCGCCGCAAATCGCGGTACAAAACGCCGCAATTTGTCGCCGCAATTTGCGGGACAAAACGCTGCGATTTTGTACGCCTAGGTGTGAATGCAGCCTTAGGGAGCATCTCATCAAAAAAAAGGCATTTCTGTCACAGGGGATTCCTAAAATCTGACTTGTATCTTAGTTACATAGTTACATAGTTACATAGTTACATAGTTAGTCAGGCTGAAAAAAGTCCATCCAGTTCAACCACAAAAAATAAACAAACAAAATAAAAAACACAGTACAATCCCATACACCCAACTCCATACCCACAGTTGATCCAGAGGAAGGCAAAAAAACCCCAGCAGAGCATGAGATCCAATTTGCTACAGCAGGGGAAAAATTCCTTCTTGAACCCCCGAGAGGCAATCGGATTTACCCCGGATCAACTTTACCTATAAATCTTAGTACTCAGTTATTTTATGTACATTTAGGAAAGTATCCAGGCCTTTCTTAAAGCAATCTACTGAGCTGGCCAGAACTTAGTGAAGACTTCTGGGAAAACTAGTGAGCCAATCACACAAGTAGGAAATTACATTTGTAAAGAAGTTCCGTAAACCAACTGCATACAGAATCCCTCCAGGGGGCCACATTACACGGAATCTGAATCTGGAAGATTGGAAAGGAAAGGTCATTTTTAATAACATTAAATTAAAATGTGACTTGTATTTTTTGTTTTCTATTTTTTTTTCTCACAAAATTGGGGTTACCCTTTAATTTTCATACTGTTATGCACACTCAAGAGCTGGGAGACACAGGGATTCATTTAATAAGGTAACCCCTGTACTCCTATTGTTACATAATCATGAACCTGCACTCTGTTAAGTGCGTACTCCTGACCTCTGCACTTTGTATGTTACATACTCCAGACCCCTGCACTCCATACATTACATACTCCAGACCCCTGCACTCCATACATTACATACTCCAGACCCCTGCATTCCGTACATTCCATACTCCAGACCCCTGCACTCCATACATTACATACTCCTGACCCCTGCACTCCATACATTACATACTCCAGACCCCTGCACTCCGTACATTCCATACTCCAGACCCCTGCACTCCGTACATTCCATACTCCAGACCCCTGTACTCTGTACATTCCATACTCCAGACCCCTGCACTCCGTACATTCCATACTCCAGACCCCTGTACTCTGTACATTCCATACTCCAGACCCCTGCACTCCGTACATTCCATACTCCAGACCCCTGTACTCTGTACATTCCATACTCCAGACCCCTGCACTCCATACATTACATACTCCTGACCCCTGAACTCCATACATTACATACTCCTGACCTCTGCACTCCGTACATTACATACTCCTGACACCTGCACTTTGTATGCTACATACTCCAGACCCTGCACTCCATACATTACATACTCCTGACCCCTGAACTCTGTACATTACATACTCCTGACCCCTGAACTCCATACATTACATACTCCTGACCCCTGAACTCCATGCATTACATACTCCTGACCTCTGCACTCCGTACATTACATACTCCTGACACCTGCACTTTGTATGCTACATACTCCAGACCCTGCACTCCATACATTACATACTCCTGACCCCTGCACTCCGTACATTACATACTCCTGACACCTGCACTTTGTATGCTACATACTCCAGACCCTGCACTCCATACATTACATACTCCTGACCCCTGAACTCCATACATTACATACTCCTGACCCCTGAACTCCATGCATTACATACTCCTGACCTCTGAACTCCGTACATTACATACTCCTGACACCTGCACTTTGTATGCTACATACTCCAGACCCCTGCACTCCATACATTACATACTCCTGACCCCTGTACTCCGTACATTACATACTCCTGACCCCTGCACTCCGTACATTACATACTCCTGACCCCTGCACTCCATACATTACATACTCTAGACCCCTGTACTCCGTACATTACATACTCCTGACCCCTGCACTCCGTACATTACATACTCCTGACCCCTGCACTCCATACATTACATACTCTAGACCCCTGCACTCCGTACATTACATGCTCCTGACACCTGCACTCCATACATTACATACTCCAGACCCCTGTACTCAATACATTACATACTCATGACACCTGCACTCTGTACATTACAGACTGCTGACCAGGCATGTACTGGTCATGTACTGGCAGGGGTGGACTGACCTATCAGCACTGTGGGGCCCCATGACAGCTGCAACACTAGCACTGGAAGCGGCTGCAATAGGGCCTCTCACAGCATGTTGTGCCCCGTCTGCCCCTCCTTCACTCCCGTCCAACCCAGGTACTTGTACATGGCATCACCCGGGACGGACGAGAAGAGCGGAGGGGCCGGCAGAGAGCAGCGTGCCATGAGAGGTCTTATTGCAGGCATGGGGTGAGGCTCCATGATACTCTCCTGTTCCCCCCTCTGTCCTCCAGCCCCCATACTGCAATACTGCACTCTGTACATTACTGTACATATTGCTGACCCCTGCACTCCGTACATTACATAATGCTGACACAAGCAACTCTGTATGTTACAAACTCCTGACCCCTGCACTCTGTATGTTACAAACTCCTGACCCCTGCACTCTGTATGTTACATACTCCTGACCCCTGCACTCTGTATGTTACATACTCCTGGCCCCTGCACTCTGTATGTTACATACTCCCGACCCTGCACTCTGTATGTTACATACTCCTGACCCCTGCACTCTGTGTGTTACAAACTCCTGACCCCTGCACTCTGTATGTTACAAACTCCTGACCCCTGCACTCTGTATGTTACATACTCCTGACCCCTGCACTCTGTGTGTTACAAACTCCTGACCCCTGCACTCTATGTGCTACAAACTCCTGGCCCCTGCACTCTGTATGTTACATTCTCCTGACCCCTCCACTCTGTATGTTACATACTCTTGACCCCTGCACTGTGTATGTTTTCTATTGAACCTGTAATAACTAATAAACTAAATGTCATCTAAAAAGTCGCTTACAAACATTTACTTGGATTGCAATATCCAGTGTAGCCAATGAACAGGTTGCTGAGCGTTTTCCACCTCAAATAATTCCTCCGAGAGACGAGTTCACCGTAAGTTCAGGTCTTGTAGTCATCTTGTCCCTTCCCCTCCCCCTTCCTTCCGTCCGGCAGGTGACACCACAACCTTATATTACAACAGATCTACCTGTGCAGGTGAGCAAACAGAAGAGTGATGGGATGTATTACCCACAGCCTGTGACACTCTGTATTAGGCCCCATACACACCACCGAGTTTCTCGGCAGAATTCAGCCAGAAACTCGGTCGGAGCCGTATTCTGCCGAGAAACCCGGTCGTGTGTACACTTTTCAACGAGGAACCCGTCGGGCCGAAAAGAGAACATGTTCTCTATTTTCTCGTTAGTCAATGGGAAAAGTCGGCCCGCCGAGATCCTCGGCGGCTTCCACACTGAACTCGACGAGGAACTCGATGTGTTTGGCACGTCGAGTTCCTCGGTCGTGTGTACGGGGCCTCAGATGTTAGTAGTGTTACCAGGCTGGACTTTCATCCATTGCATCAAAAAATCAACTGCAAATCGTCCTTTACTGCAAAAAGTATGGATCTGTATGGATCTCTGTATGGATCTGTATGAATCTCTGTATGGATCAGCATGGATTTCTGTATGGATCAGTATGGATCTCTATATGGATCTGTATGGATCTCTATGGATCTCTGTATGGATCTCTATGGATCTCTGTATGGATCTCTGTATGGATCTTTATGGATCTGTATGATCTCTGTATAAATCTCTGCAAGGATCTTTATGGATTTCTGTATAGTAAGGTGACCAGATTTTTAAATCCGGTGACATCATAGATCTCTGTATGGATCTGTATGGATCTCTGTATGGATCTCTGTATGGATCTGTATGAATCTCTGTATGGATCAGCATGGATCTCTGTATGGATCTGTATGATCTCTGTATGGATCAGCATGGATCTCTGTATGGATCTCTGTATGGATCTGTATGGATCTCTGTATTGATCTGTATGATCTCTGTATGGATCTGTATGATCTCTGTATGGATCTCTGTATGGATCAGTATGGATCTCTGTATGGATCAGTATGGATCTCTGTATGGATCAGTATGGATCTCTATATGGATCTGTATGGATCTCTATGGATCTCTGTATGGATCTCTATGGATCTTTGTATGGATCTCTGTATGGATCTTTATGGATCTGTATGATCTCTGTATAAATCTCTGCAATGATCTTTATGGATTTCTGTATAGTAAGGTGACCAGATTTTTAAATCCGGTGACATCATAGATCTCTGTATGGATCTGTATGGATCTCTGTATGGATCTGTATGAATCTCTGTATGGATCAGCATGGATCTCTGTATGGATCTGTATGATCTCTGTATGGATCAGCATGGATCTCTGTATGGATCTCTGTATGGATCTGTATGATCTCTGTATGGATCTGTATGATCTATGTATGGATCTGTATGGATCTGTATGATCTCTGTATGGATCTTTATGGATCTGTATGATCTCTGTATAAATCTCTGCAAGGATATTTATGGATTTCTGTATAGTAAGGTGACCAGATTTTTAAATCCGGTGACATCATAGATCTCTGTATGGATCTGTATGGATCTCTGTATGGATCTGTATGAATCTCTGTATGGATCAGCATGGATCTCTGTATGGATCTGTATGATCTCTGTATGGATCAGCATGGATCTCTGTATGGATCTCTGTATGGATCTGTATGATCTCTGTATGGATCTGTATGGATCTCTGTATGGATCTGTATGAATCTCTGTATGGATCAGCATGGATCTCTGTATGGATCTGTATGATCTCTGTATGGATCAGCATGGATCTCTGTATGGATCTCTGTATGGATCTGTATGATCTCTGTATGGATCTGTATGATCTATGTATGGATCTGTATGGATCTGTATGATCTCTGTATGGATCTGTATGGATCTGTATGGATCTGTATGGATCTGTATGGATCTGTATGAATCTGTATGGATCAGCATGGATCTCTGTATGGATCTGTATGGATCTCTGTATGGATCTGTATGATCTCTGTATGGATCTGTATGATCTATGTATGGATCTGTATGGATCTGTATGATCTCTGTATGGATCTGTATGGATCTGTATGGATCTGTATGGATCTGTATGAATCTGTATGGATCAGCATGGATCTCTGTATGGATCTGTATGGATCTCTGTATGGATCTGTATGGAAGTCCGACTGACTTTTTCCATCGGAAATTCCGACCGCATGTATGCCCCATCAGAGTAATTCTATTGGAAATTCCGATGAATTCCATCCGAGTTTACATAGAGAACATGTTCTCTTTTCCTCCGATGGAATTTCGATGTGAATTTGGTCGGACAAAGGTCTGATCGTGTGTACAGGGCATAACTTAGTGGGGTGCTTCATATAAAGTCCCACAACCCCTCTCCTTTTCCAATTATCCAAAACCGAGCTCATGATATTTCCTCCCCCATGTGCCACTTCCCCTGATTTCTTTGTCAATATCAACGGCTCAACTATCAACTCCTCCCCCCCCCCCCCCCCCCCCCCCATCCCCACGTCAAAGTCCTAGGTGTAATCCTGGACTTCCGAACTCTCCTTTCGGCCCCACATAGGGTTGTCCCGATACCACTTTTTTGAGACCGAGTACAAGTACCGATACTTTTTTTCAAGTACTCGCCGATACCGAATACAGATACTTTTTTTTTTTTAATGTCATGTGACAGTATTTTTTTTTTTTTTTACAGTGATTTTTTTTTTTTTTTTTTAGGGGGGGGGGGGTAGTAGATTGTCAGTGTGTGTGTTTTTTTCTATTATTATTATTTACATTTTTATTTTTAAAATTATTTATTGCAAAAAAAAAATCTTTTTTTTAATTAGCCCTGTTGGGGGGCTTTGGTGAGATATCAGGGGTCTTAACAGACCTCTGACTTCTCCCCTTTAAGACAGAGAAAGGGACTAGGGACACAGATTCCCCAGTCCCTTTCTCAGCTGCACTGGAAATGAATGGAGAGAAGACAGAGGCTCCTGTCCATTCATAAACTGAAGCATCATAAACACAGTTTACAATGCTCAATCATATGAATGGACAGAGTCAGTGATCACTGACTCTGTTCATTCAGAAAAGGTAGGAGCCGGGTTTAGCGGCTCCTAGCGCCGCTCTTCATCCTGACAGAGGGGGCGGAGGAGGAAACGGAGGGGGAACACAGATCACGGAGGGGGGAAGCAGCGGCACGGAGGGGGAGAGCAAAACAGAGGACGGCAGCGGCACAGAGGGGGGGAACAGAGCAAAGGACGGCAGCGGCACGGAGGGGGGGAAGAGAGCAGAGGACGGCAGCGGCACGGAGGGGGAGAACAGAGCAGAGGACGGCAGCGGCACGGAGGGGGGGAACAGAGCAGAGGACAGCAGCGGCACGGAGGGGGGGAAGAGAGCAGAGGACGGCAGCGGCACGGAGGGGGAGAACAGAGCAGAGGACGGCAGCGGCACGGAGGGGGGGAACAGAGCAGAGGACGGCAGCGGCACGGAGGGGGGGAACAGAGCAGAGGACGGCAGCGGCACGGAGGGGGGGAACAGAGCAGAGGACGGCAGCGGCACGGAGGGGGAGAACAGAGCAGAGGACGGCAGCGGCACGGAGGGGGGGAACAGAGCAGAGGACGGCAGCGGCACGGAGGGGGGGGACAGAGCAGAGGACGGCAGCGGCACGGAGGGGGGGGAAGAGAGCAGAGGACGGCAGCGGCACGGAGGGGGAGAACAGAGCAGAGGACGGCAGGGGCACGGAGGGGGGGAAGAGAGCAGAGGACGGCAGCGGCACGGAGGGGGAGAACAGAGCAGAGGACGGCTGCGGCACGGAGGGGGGGAACAGAGCAGAGGACGGCAGCGGCACGGAGGGGGGGGACAGAGCAGAGGACGGCAGCGGCACGGAGGGGGGGGAAGAGAGCAGAGGACGGCAGCGGCACGGAGGGGGAGAACAGAGCAGAGGACGGCAGCGGCACGGAGGGGGGGAAGAGAGCAGAGGACGGCAGCGGCACGGAGGGGGAGAACAGAGCAGAGGACGGCTGCGGCACGGAGGGGGGGAACAGAGCAGAGGACGGCAGCAACAAAGAGGGGGAGTCAGGTATCGGTAAAGTATCGGAGCATTTTCCCCGATTACAAGTACTCAGGGAAATGCTTGGTATCGGTCCCGATACCGATACTAGTATCGGTATCGGGACAACCCTAACTATCACTATCCAAAAATTTGCCACCTCAACCTCCGTAACATCTCCAAGATGCATCTCCCTTCCTAACCAATGAAACCACAAAGCTCCTGATTCACTCCCTGGTCATCTCTCTCCTTGACTACTGCAACTCCCTCCTCATTGGATTACCTCTACATAGTCTATTCCCTCTTCAGTCCATCATGAATGATGCTGCCTGACTCATCCACCTTACCAACCGCTCAGTGTCTGCCAACCCTCTCTGCCAATCCCTCCATTGGCTGCCACTCACCCAACAAATTCAATTCAAAATACTAACAATAAGTTACAAAGCCATCCACAACTCTGCCGCCACCTACGTCACTAGCTGTCAGAAACCATGAATCAGACCGAGACAGAAGTACAGTTAAATCACACTTGTTTAATAATAATAATAAAAAGATAAACAGAGTGGGCCGGATTCACAAAAGAGATACGACGGCGTATCTCCTGATACGCCGTCGTATCTCTGTGATCCGCCCGTCGTATCTATGCGGCTGATTCATAGAATCAGTTACGCATAGATAGCCCTAAGATCCGACAGGAGTAATTGACTTACACCGTCGGATCTTAGGATGCAATTCTAGTCCGGCCGCTAGGTGGCGATTCCATTGCGGTCGGCGTAGAATATGCAAATGACTAGTTACGGCGATTCACGAATGTACGCTTTACCCGTCGCTCTAAATTTACGTTGTTTCCGTCGAGATACGCTGCGTAAAACTAAGGCTGCCCTCTAGGTGGCCTAGCCAATGTTAAGTATGGCCGTCGTTCCCGCATCGAAATTTTAAAATTCACGTCGTTTGCGTAAGTCGTCCGTGAATGACGCTGGACGCCATTTACGTTAACGTCTAAACCAATGACGTCCTTGCGACATCATTTAGCGCAATGCACGTCGGGTAATTTGACGGACGGAGCATGTGCAGTACGTTCGGCGCGGGAACGCACCTAATTTAAATGGTGCCCGCCCCATTTGAATTAGGCGGGCTTGCGCCGAGCGGATTTACGTTACACCGCCGCAAGTTTACAGGTAAGAGCTTTGTGAATCAGGTGCTTACACTGTAAACCTGCGGCGGTGTAACGTAAATGGGATACGTTACGCCACCGCAGCGTAACGTATTTGTACCTGAATCTGGCCCAGTAAGCGTAGTCAAAACATAGCCAGAGTTCAGGAACCGGATCGGATAGTCAGCCAAGCCAAATATCAGAGAGAGCCACACATAAACGTAGTAGAACAGCAAGCAGGATCTGGAGCCAGAAGGAACGTCAGCCAAGCAAGTCTTCAACAGGAACGCAGGAGATAGCCTCTGTGATGTTGACCAAGGCGAAGGCAGAGATCATCTGAGCTGGACAGCTTAAGTAGGCAGGACTGATGAGCCGGATCTTCAACAGGTGATTCACTGTGGAGAGATAGGAGCTGGCAATAGCCGACAGCTGAGCGGCCAGCTTAGAGAAGGAAGGGCTGAGCCCAGCCCTGAAACTAGCCAAGTCTCAAAATACCAACCAAATCGTTCTCTTCGTTCCTCCCAAGACCTCCTGCTCTCTAGCTCCCTCATCACCTCCTCCCACTCTCTCCTTCGGGACTTCTCCGGAGCCTCTCCCACCCTTTGGAATTCTCTACCCCAATCTGTCTGACAATCTCCAACTCCATCAACTTTTAGGCAATCCCTGAAAACTCATCTCTTCAGAGAAGCCTATATGGCCCCCACCTAACAACTGTTCTTCATCAACCCACCCCCCACAGATATTACTACACCTTTTACTTTACTTGACCCCCCCCCCCCCTTATATTGTAAACTCCAATGAGCAGGGCCATCTAATTTCGTCCTGATTGATTTGTAATGTAAGTGCCGGTTCACACTACCGCGATCCGACTTGTGTCGCCCCAAGTTGCGCGACATGAGAATTTCCATTGAAGTGAATGAGAGCCGTCTTAATGTACACTACTGAAGTCGCTCCGACTTCAGAAAAGGTTCCTGTACTACTTCAAGGCCACTTCTAGGCAACTTGTACCCATAGGCCGGGATTCAGAAAGAAATGCCTATCTTTAGGCGGGCGTAGCGTATCTCATATACGCTACGCCGCCGTAACTTTGAGAGGCAAGTCCCGTATTCAGAAAGAACTTGCGCCCGAAGTTACGGCGGCGTAGCGTATATGGGCCGGCGTAAGCCCGCCTAATTCAAAATAGGCTGGTAGGGGGCGTGTTGTATGCTAATTAATCGTGACCCCACGTAATTGACGCTCCTAACGAACGGCGCATGCGCCGTCCGTGAAAGTTTCCCAGTGCGCATGCTCCAAATTACGCCGCAAATAGTCAATGCTTTAGACGTGAACGTAACTTACGCACAGCCCTATTTGCGTACGACTTACGCAAACGACGCAAAATTTGACGCTGTCCCGACGTCCATACTTAACATTGGCTATTCCTCATATAGCAGGGGTAACTTTACGCCGAAAAAAGCCTTACGCAAACAACGTAAATCAATGCGCCGGGCGCACGTACGTTTCTGAATCGGCGTATATAGCTCATTTGCATATTCTATGCGTAAATCTACGGAAGTGCCCCTAGCGGCCAGCGTAAATATGCACACCAAGATACGACGGCGTAGGAGACTTACGCCGCTCGTATCTAGGCAACAGTGAGGCGTATCTGATTCTATGAATCAGGCGCAGAAATGCGACGCCTCACACTCACTACCTGGAGATACGCCGTCGTAACTCCTTTCTGAATCCGGGCCATAGATTTCAATGGAAGTTGCCTCCAGAGTCGGATCTCCATCTTAACTGAAGCAAATTTACAATTTCAAGTCGCGTTGTAAGTTGCTCCAAGTGGCGCTGAAGTCGCCTTGCAAAGTCGCGCTGTAAGTCGGGTTGCCCCTGAGTGAAGCGGCACTAACTGTACTGTCTGCCCTGATGTTGTAAAGCGCAAAATGTTGGTGTCATATAAATCCTGTAATATAATAATATTACCAAAATATAACATTATAATAACAAAAATAATAATAATGTAATAATGTAGAATAAGTAAAACTTTATTCATTAATTGAGTACTTAATTATTTATTTATCATTATAAATAGTAACATATTAGAGTAAAAGAAATAACAGAAATCTAAAATTAGAGAATTGTAAAAATAAATGAATAAACAAACTATACAGATCTGATGATCCGGACAGTATCTGGGGGTTCCCTTATTCTTTAACCACTTCAATACCGGGCACTTTTACCCCCTTCCTGCCCAGGCCAATGTTCATCTTTCAGCTCTGTCACATTTTGAATGACAAATACTCAGTCATGCGACATTGTACCCAAATGAAACTTTTAAACATTTTTTGAGACAGATGGAGCTTTCTTTTGGTGGGATTTAATCACCACTGGTGACCCAGGCCCTGGTGTAATTGGGGGGCTACCAGGACTAGCATCCCCATTGGGAGATTTCCGCTCCATTCTTGTTCCGCCTTACATTAGCATCCCCCTTTAGATTAGAGTCCCCCTTACATGAGAGTTTGAATCAGAGCCCCTGTCAAAGCTCCCCTGACATTGGAGTTCCCCCTTGCTTGAGAGTCCCCATCAAAATCTCCTTTACATGGGATTCCCCATAAGAGTCCCCCTTACATCATAGTCCCCATCAGAATCCCCCCTCCCTCCAGTTACATGAGAATCCCCATCAGAGTACCCTCTTACATCGAAGTTACCCTTACATTAGAGTCCTCATCAAAGTCCCCCCTTATATCAGTGCCCCCCCTTTTATCAGAGTCCCCATCAGATTCTCCTTTTACATCATAGCCCCCCCTTACATTAGAGTCTCTATCAAAGTCCCCATCAGAGCCCCCCCTTACATCAGGGTGTCCAGAAGGGTCACCTCTTACATTGGATTCCCTCTTATATCAGAGCCCCCTTACATTAGAGTACTCTTACATAAGAGAACCCCTTATAAGTCCTCCTTATATGGGTGTCCCCCCCTTACATTAGAGTCCCCTTTACATTAAAGTCCCCCTTACATCAGAGATCCCCCCTTACATGAGAGTCTCCATCAGAGTCCCCTCTTACATCAAAGTCCCCCCTGACATCAGAGTCCCCCTTACATGAGAGTCCCCATCAGAGTTCCCTCTTACATCAAAGTCCCCCCTGACATCAGAGTCCCCCTTACATGAGAGTCCCCATCAGAGTTCCCTCTTACATCAAAGTCCCCCTCATATGAGAGTCCCCATCAGATCCCCCTTACATTAGAGTACTCTTACATAAGAGTCCCCATCAAAGTCCCTCTTATATTAGTGCCCCCCCTTTCATGAGAGTCCCCATCAGAGTCTCATTTTACATCAGAGTCCCCCTTACATCAGAGTCCCCATCAAAGTCCCCCCTTACATCAGGGTCACCTTATACATAGGATTCCCTCTTATATCAGAGCCCCCTTACATTAGAGTACTCTTACATAAGAGTACCCCTTATAAGTCCCCCTTATATCAGTGCCCCCCCTTACATCAGAGTTCCCTCTTACATCAAAGCCCCCCTTATATGAGAGTCCCCATCAGAGTCTCCTTTTACATCAGAGTCCCCCTTACATTAGAGTCCCCATCAAAGTCCCCCTTACATCAGGGTCACCTCTTACATCAAAGCCCCTCTTACATAAGAGTCCCTATTAAAGTCCCTCTTATATAGGTGTCCCCTCTTGCATCAAAGTCCCCTTTTACATCAGAACCCCCTTACATGAGAGTCCCCATCAGAGTCCCCCTTACATCAGGGTCCCAAGAAGAGTCCCTCTTATATCAGAGTATCCCTTACATGAGAGTGCCCATCAGCTTCTAACTTCAGCTTGTTCCATTAAGCTTTGACAACAAAAACTGAAAGCGGATTGGTTTCTATGCAGAGCGGCACCAGAATTTGCACCATGCAGTTTTAGTAAAAAAAAAAACCCACTGAGGGGTTTATTTTAGTAAAGGCAAATAGACTGTGTACTTTGCAATGTTGCTCCATAGATTAGTAAATGAGGTTTACTTTGCAAGGAAAACCCAATCACGTGCAAGAAAAAAAAAGCATTTTTTCTTGCACATGATTGGATGACGGAAGTCAGCAGAGCTTCCCCTCATTTACTAAGCTCTGGAGAACTTACACTTGCCTTTAGTATCTGTATGCAGCGCAGGCGCCTCTCCTGCCGCAGTAAAAGAAGAGTTAATAGACGGGAGAGGGCGGCACGCGGCCCTCAGGTAGAGTTCTAAGTCCAAGCAGAATTTCATTGCCTGGAGGAAGAATCCTTGTGCTTTGCATTCATCACAATCCTGATCCCCGCCATCCTATACAAGGGCAGGAATCTGTGCAATGTCACACTCCATGCCGGGGATTAGGGGCTGCCATGGCGGAGATGTGCTACACAGGTAAGGCCCGATCTCTGGCATGCTGCGACTTGCTGGTGCTGGGGGGGGGGGGGGGGAGCGATGGGGGGGCGGGAGCCATTTATACTTTTCCCTTCACCTGTAGGGTGGCCCCTTCCTCCGTCACAGCTGGGTGGAGATCTGCTCATTCCTGGAGTCCTGTTGTGTTGCAGGAATCCAGGTAGACGGAAGGACGGAAGGAAGGAAGGAAGGACGGACGGGGCTGATCACAGGAAGCCGAGGTGAGTCCATTGTACCTATTGCTTTGTACCTGCATGAGAACTGACCTTAGACTCTCATCACACACTATACAATCTGATTGTACAATCTCCTTTAGATCTATATGCTATGGGCAAAGGCCTTCCCCCATCTGTATTGTTTGGACATTCTATCCCAGGGCTTAGTAAATCGAAAAGTACATTGTAGTGCCTTGAAAAAGTATTCATACCCCTTGAGATCTTCCACATTTTGTCATGTTACAACCAAAAACGTAAATGTATTTATTGGGATTTTATGTGATGGACCAACACAAAAGTGGCACCTAATTGTGAAGTGGAAGGAAAATGATAATGGCCCAGATTCAGTAAGCAATTGCGCCTGCGTAACCATGGCCCTGATTCAGGAACATCGTAACGCCGACTGCAGCCTAAAATCTGCGTGGCATAAGGCTCTTATGCCACGCTGATTTTAGGCTGCATTCTTGCGTTGACCGCTAGGGGGGCGCTCCCATTGTGATCAGCGTATAATATGCAAATTGCATACTAACACCGATTCACAAAGTTGCGCGGGCCCTGCGTACGCAAGTTACGGATTTTCCGTATGGCGTCTTTAGCGTAAGTCTGCCCCTTCTAATAGTAGGGGCAGCCAATGCTAAAGTATACCGCCCTTCCCGCGTCGCGACGTTCAAATTTTACGTCGTTTGCGTAAGTGATTCGTGAATGGCGCTGGACGCCATTCACGTTCACTTTGAAGCAAATGATGTCCTTGCGACGTCATTTGCCGCAATGCACGACGGGAAAGTTTCCCGACGGAGCATGCGCTCTACGCTCGGCGCGGGAGCGCGCCTAATTTAAATGATTCCCGTCCCCGGCGGGATCATTTACATTGCGCGCGCTTACGCCGGGCAATTTTGCCGGCGCGCCCTCGCAATTTACGGAGCTACTGCTCCGTGAATCGAGGGCAGCGCAAAATATTTGCGGGGGCGCAGGGCAAAATCGTTGCCCTGCGCCTCCGCAAATAGAGCGCAGATCTCTTTGAATCTGGGCCAATGGGTTTTCACAATTTTTTTACAAATCTGTGAAAAGTGTGGGGGGGGGGGCATTTGTATTCAGGCGCATAGATACGACGGCTCGGACTCAGAGATACGACGGCGTATCTGGAGATGCCCTGTCGTATCTCCTTTGAGAATCTGGGCCTGTGTAAGCATTTTTAGTGCAGAAAAAAAAGGGCAAGGAACTACATCTGGTGCTAGCACTTAGGGCCAGCTTACACCATAGAAACGCAGTCCGGATGAGTTCCATGTGCTTTTTTTTTTTTTTTATCAGGAAACCGGTCCCCAGGGACCACAATTACAGCATAGTCAACATAACAATGGTACAGAATCCATGTGATTTTCTACATGCACGTTTTTGACCCGTTCCAGTGTGATTTTGATGCGTTTTTGATGCAGTCTAGTGCACCCCCCCCCCTTCTTTCTCCTTAACCTTAAATAAGGACTTGTGTGTTCCAGTGCGTTTTTGGTGCGTTCCAGTGCATCTTAATGTGTTTTACAGCGTTTCAGTACAGTCCAGTGCAGGAAGAATGCAGCATGTTCTACTTTTTTTTTTCTGGAACGCACTGGAATGGCAAGCACTGATGTGAACTATGTCATTGAAAACCTTATAACCTACTTTCCATGCGTTTTTGATGCAGAAAAAAATGAACTGACCCTTAGTGCAGAAAAAAAGTGCATGGGACTGCATCTGATGTGAACTAGCACTAAGGGCCAGTTCAAAGAAATGCAGTCCAAGTGTGTTCCAGATGCTTTTCTGCATGCACCTTTTCTTTATGCGTTTTTGAGCGTTGCAGTGCGTTTTTGATGCAGGCCAGTGCATCCCCCCCCCTTTTTTTTTTTCTTAACCTTAATTAAAGACATGTGCGTTCCAGTGCATTTTTGGTGCTTTTAGGTGCGTTCCAGTACAGTCCAGTGCAGGAAAAATGCAGCATGTTCTACTTTTTTTCTGAAACTGACTGCACCGGTGTAAACTCTGCCATTAACCACTTCCCGACGGCCGTACGACTATATACGGCCGCAGGGTGGCTCTACTTCTCTGGGATGCCGTCTTTTTACGGCCGCCCCTTTCCTCGTTCCCCGGGCGCGCTCCCGAGCGCGCATCGGGAACTTCTGTGCTGGCCGTGTCCCTTGGACACAGCCAATCACAGTTCGCTGTAAAAAGCCAAAAACAGCGGCTATTTACAGCGCGATCGTCGGCCAATGAGAGATGATCTCAAATGTAAACATATGAGATCATCTCTCATTGCCGGCTCTCCCTCCTCACACTGACACCGCGTGTGAGGAGCGAGAAAGTTCTGAGTTAAAGTCCCAATCAGTGCCATATAGCGCCCAACCAGTACCATACAGTGCCCAACCAGTGCCCAATCAGTGCCATACAGTGCCCAATCAGTGCCATACAGTGCCCAATCAGTGCCATACAGTGCCCAATCAGTGCCATACAGTGCCCAATCAGTGCCATACAGTCCCAATCAGTGCCCGACCAGTGCCATACAGTGCCCAACCAGTGCCATACAGTGCCCAATCAGTACCATACAGTCTCCAATCAGTGCCATACAGTGCCCAGTCAGTGCCCGGGAAACACTTGGTGCCCACCAGTACCCACCTCTGCTGCCTCTGTACCCACCTCTGCCACCTCCATACCCACCTCTGCCGCCTCCATACCCACCTCTGCCGCCTCCATACCCACCTCTGCCTACTTTCCAAAAAGGTGTTATTTGGGGGGCATTTGTACTTTCCTGGCCTGTTAGTGTCTCAAGAAATGAGATAGGCCTTCAGTACATCAGGTGTGATAATGTTTTATGATTTGCACTATAGCTTGTAGACTCTAAAACTTTCACACAGACCAAATAATTTCCCAAAAATGTGGGTTATTTTTATCAAAGACATTTAGCAGTATAAATTGTGGCCAAAATTTATGAAGAAAAATTTATAATTTGCAAAATATTATCACAGAAACAAAGAAAAAAAAGTTTTTTTTCAAAATTTTCGGTCTTTTTTCATTTATAGCGCAAAAAATAAAAAACCCAGAGGTGATCAAATACCCCCAAAAGAAAGCTCTATTTGTGGGAAAAAAAGGACAAAAAAATCATTTGGGTACAGTGTTGCATGACTGAGTAATTGTCATTCATAGTGTGAGACAGTGTTGCCAACCGTCCGTATTTTTACGAACAGTTCGTAAAAACGGGCACTTTTTTCCCCCATTCGTAAATGTCCGTGGTTGCGGAAATGTGCCAGTAAAAATAGCCGAGATCGGTTCGGCTTGGAACTGCGCATGGAGATTGGAGGCAGGGGGTGATGGTGGCTGCGGTGGCACCGCAGAGGGGGATGGAGGCAGGGGGAGATTGGAGGCAGGGGGTGTTAGTGGCAGGGGGTGATTGGAGGCAGGGGGTGATGGTGGCACCACAGAGGGTGGGGATGGAGACAGGGGTTGTTGGTGGCACTGCAGAGGGGGGTGAAGGCAGGGGGTGATTGTAGGCAGGGGGTGATGGTGGCTGCAGGGGCACTGCAGAGGGGGATGGAGGCAGGGGGTGATTGGAGGCAGGGGGTGATGGTGGCATCGCAGAGGGGGATGGTGGCATCGCAGAGGGTGGGGATTGGAGGCAGTGGGCCTGGGGGAGATTGGAGGCAGGGGGAGATTGGAGGCAGAGGGAGATTGTGGCACCGCAGAGGGGGGTGAGGGCAGGGGGTGTTGGTGGCAGAGGGGATGGAGGCAGGGGGTGATGTGACTAAATAATTTGCCCTTATTATATCGAAAATAACAAAAATATGTTTTTTAACCTTAATATCTACCTTAAATCACATTGCTATTTGCCTAGTGTACTTGTTTGTAGCCTAAATACTAAAAATTTGCACCTAAAAATTGTATTTAGTAACTTTTGTGAAATGCCAGTAAAAACTTGGCTGCGCTAGTAAATTTCGGGTGTCGTGCCAGTAAATTTCAATCTGGTAGGTTGGCAACACTGGTGTGAGAGCGCTGAAAGCTGAAAATTGGTCTGGTCAGGAGGGGTGTTTAAGTGCCCAGTAAGGAAGTGGTTAAAAAACATATAACCTACTATCCAAGCATTTTTGATGCAGAAAAAAAAAACATGCACTGCACTGCATGTGGTGTGAACTGGCCCTAAACTGGCCTAAATGTGTTCCAGTGAGTTTTTGGTGCGTTTAGGTGCGTTCCAGTTCCAGAAAAAAAAAGTAGAACATGCTGCATTTTTCCTGCTCCGGACTGTACTGAAACGATGTAAAACGCATAAAAAAAAACGTACCGAAATGCACTTAAACGCACTTGAGCACCCATGTATTCCAGTGTATTTGTTGTTTTTTTTTGCATAAAAAAGCATGGAAAGTAGGTTATATGGTTGTCAATGGCATAGTTCACTCCGGTGCTTGCAGTTCCAGAAAAAAAAGTAGAACACGCTGCATTTTTCCTGCACTGGATTGTACTGGAAAGCTGTATAAAGCATCCAAACCGCACTGGAATGCACATGTCCTTATTTAGGGCCAGTTCACACCACAGTCCCGATGTGTTCCAGAGGCTTTTCTGCATGTGCATTTTTGATGCATTTTTCCCCATTCTTTTTCTTCAAGAGGTTCAATTGGAAATAAACCCATCAAATTAAATGTTTTGTTTGGGGGGGGGCGGGAAACAACCGAATCCCCGCGCCAACTTAAAACCTTCCACCCCACCCCCGCTGTCCGCAGGTCGGTCAACCGGCACTTACCCCATCCAGACGGTGGGCATCCGAGGAGCAGCGGCGTGGATCAGGCATCGGCAGGGACCATGTGGGTCTTCTGCTCCTGTGCTGTGTGAAGGAGAAGGGGGGTGTCCCTTCCCTCCAATCAGATCTCTGAGCTCTGAACACACACCTGAACGCTGCACTCTGTAAATAGTACACACCTGAACCCTGCACTCTGTACATAGTAGACACCTAA